>NC_068323.1:3707144-3933663 GCF_025860055.1 Xyrauchen texanus
GACCAAACCCAGAGAATACTGCCGACATGTTTCAAAAGTAATCAATAAAAATAAATACATTTCCCCTTGGGCTAATGTTAGTGTTCCCATAAATCACATCACAGCTTTTCTTCTACTATTGTGTAATTATTTTTCATTTTAAGGTGCTTTATGTAAGTTTGACCGCAAGCGTTTGAAATGGGTACTGCAGTACTGCAATGTCTCCAAATGAATCTTTTAGTGAACCGATTCAAAAGAGTCGAGTCATTAGGATGAATCACTAGTCAAGGGGTGAATTGTTCGGTTGGTCATTACAAGTACTTCCACACGACTTTACAAACTCAAATAAACACTTCCAGTCGAGTCCAGGATCGTTTCTGCATTTATATGATTCCTCTGGGGCAAATAATTGGGAATTATGGCTTAAATTACCACTTTTATGCTGATGATACTCAGATCTATATCAGCTCTAAGTCCAATATTAATGTTTCCTCTACAAGTCAACAGCATGAGGAAATACAATGTGATGCACCATCATGTTTTAAAACTGAGTTGTTCAAAGACAGAGTTTCTTCTCATCGGCACACCAGCAGATATTCAAAGGGGACAATTTCAATTTGATTATGGATGATAGTCTCGTACTTCCATCTACTCATATTCGTAACCTTGTGTGATTTGTGATGCTCATTTGACATTAGATTCACACATTAAGAGTATCACATTGCCTGATGCTGAAAGGTTTATTCTTGCATTTGTTACTTCTAGCATTGATTATTGTAATTATTTGTTGGTCTATAAATCTATCAAACAGCTACAATATATTCAGAATCCAGCAGCACGTGTTCTCACTTCTACTCCATCACGTCAGCACATCACAGGCGTGATTTATAGTTTGCATTGTCTTCCTGTTCAGTCACGTGTTGATTTAAAACTCTCACTCACACTATTGTGCATGGAACGCCCCTTCTTATATCTGTGACTCAGTTACACTTTACAAGCCTTCTCATTTACTCTTCAGCAGCGTCCTTCTACACTCAAGCTGGCATCTGTTTGTAGTGCTTTGGGTTCTAGAAAAGCACATTATAAATATAATGTATTATTAAAACATCTGTCGGTTTGGAGAAATGTGTAAAATCAAACTGTAAATCACTGTCAGAGTGTTCAAGTACAAACTCTCTCTCTCTCTAATAAAACACACATGAACAAACACTGACACAACATACATACATTGATATATTTTATTTATTTTTTGGTCATAATACAGATTAACATACATGCATATTTGGCAGGATTATCTGAAGCTGAAGTTAAAAGCTTGTATGTATTTCACATCAGAACAGCAGTTAATAAATGGTTTGCACTTATATAGTGCCTTTTTAACCTTAGCGGCATTCAAAACACTTGACACTGTGTCTCATTCACCCATTCACACACCAATGGTGGCAGAGCTGCATGCAAGGTGCTAGCCTGCCATTGGGAGCAACTTGGGGTTCAGTGTCTTGCCCAAGGACACTTCGGCATGTGGGCCGGGAATCGAACCACCAACCCTGTGATTAGTGGCAGAAATATTCAGACCGTATTTAAAACATTAAATTCACAATCTCAGACTTCACAAAAACACTCAATATTACCAGATAAAATTAACAAGTGCACTTATTCAATATAGCAGAAAACTATTAAAGCACATCGCAAAGTCAAATAAAAATACTAAAAGAATATAAACTTGCGGTTTGATAATGTCTTTAATAAAAGCATAATAACTCAATGTGTAAGTCACTGGACATGAGTGTTAAAATGACCTAAAACTAAACATGAACCTGTTAGTGGTGTCAGATTAATAAAAACACAATACTTTGAGGAAAACTGATGTTGTATATGTGGATTATATAATATTAGATATTTAAAGCGTGCAGTCTACACTCATGATATAGAAGAGAGTCAAACGTTATTGTACCTGTATACAATTAAAATGATAAAAAATGTATATCATAGAGCAGGATTTGATTATTAATACGTGTGAATGGCAAAAACAAATTGAAAATAAAGACACTTTTTACACTTTAGTTTCAGAGTTTAACAGCGTATGTTGATCTCTCATTTTACAGGACGAGTTTATCGAGATTCATTAAAATGTGAAATATGTTTTTGTAGATGTGATTTGAATGTTGATGATGTAACAGTGATTTACAGCAGTGATGCTGAGAGTCTCTTTAACTTAAACAGGACTTGTGACCTGTTTCTTATTCACTTCATCAGCAGCGGCATTATTCATCAAACTATCAGACTCATTCGCTCCATCATCAGCCTCGATATTAAAAACATCCAACTTATTCACTCCATCAGCAGGTTGTTCTGGGGGGTAAAAAGAAAGAATAGTTAGTGTGTAATGCTGCAGCTACTCAATGAAGAAGAGTTCAGTAAACATGATGGAAATCACAGAAACATTCAGAATGAACAAAACAGACACAAATCAACGGAGACTTTAGGAAATAAAGTTATTTTAAATGTTAAACTCATTGATCCGTCACTAAAAGACACATCAGATATCTGCTCTCAGACTCTGGATCTCTTTTGCAACTGAATTTGAATGTTGATGATGTAACAGTGATTTACAGCAGTGATGATGAGAGTCTCTTTAACTTAAACAAGACTCGTCCCCTGTTTCTTATTATTCAACAAACCATCACCAAACTCATTCTCTTCATCAACAGACTCGTTATTCAACAAACTATCAGACTCACGTGCTTTGCCATGAGACAGCGTAGAATCGACAGAAAAAAAACCACCAGAATTTTTAGGGTTAGTTGTCATAAATTGTCAAACGTTTGGAGAATGTTAATGTTGTTAATGAAAAACGAGACTAATCTATCTGCAGAGCTGTATTGTGTTGAACTCTTATTCTGATCAAATATTCAAGCTGCTCATTTTATATCCGTGAGCAATAAACATGATAAATGAGCTGATTTTCACTTTTACATGTTTTAAACAAACTGAATTAACACAACATACACAGAACACTGAGAAGGGCAAATAAACTATTAATATAACTAACAGCTTAGACATTTCATTTGACTGTAATGCAAAGCAACATTAAATTAATCTTAATTGTTAAAAGTAGTGATGTCAGCGATGACTGTAAATCATTATTAATCCACTGAATCATCTCTCTGTATTTCAGTATTATCAGCGTTTAAAGTGACAGAATCTCCCATGATTACTGACACTGACTGGAGTGAACACTAATCTACTATAACTAATGAGCAAACATCAGATAATTAATATTCATGAGTCAAACATTTGAGCTTTACAATGTGTCTCAGTTTTCAGATCATTCATTAAACTCATTTAAATATGATAATTACTGCACTGAAAACAACAGGACATTAAACTCATTTAAATACGCTAATTACTGCACTGAAAACATCAGGACATTAAACTCATTTAAATATGATAATTACTGCACTGAAAATATCAGGACGTTAAACTCATTTAAATATGATAATTACTGCACTGAAAACATCAGGACATTAAGCTCATTTAAATATGATAATTACTGCACTGAACACATCAGGACATTAAACTCATTTAAATATGATAATTACTGCACTGAAAACATCAGGACATTAAACTCATTTAAATATGATAATTACTGCACTGAAAACATCAGGACATTAAACTCATTTAAATATGATAATTACTGCACTGAAAACATCAGGACATTAAACTCATTTAAATATGATAATTACTGCACTGAAAACATCAGGACATTAAACTCATTTAAATATGATAATTACTGCACTGAATACATCAGAACATTAAACTCATTTAAATATGATAATTACTGCACTGAACACATCAGGATGTTAAACTCATTTAAATATGATAATTACTGCACTGAAAACTTCAGGACATTAAACTCATTTAAATATGATAATTACTTCTCTGAAAACTTCAGGACAATAAACTCATTTAAATATGATAATTACTGCACTGAAAACTTGAGTTACTCACCAATGTCAGAATCTCCCTCCTTTACCGGGTTTATGATATATTCACCTGTAGAAGAATCAATCACAGTTATTCAGACACTGTCAGTAACATCAGGAAACATTAAACTGAGATTATTATCCCTCATGTCACTTACAGTCTACATTTCATTTTTACAATATTCACAGATATTCAGATGTTGGTGTAAAATCTTAAGTTGATAAAGTCCACAAATCAAACACTGAACATTATAAACTTCTGTTTGTTCACTCGGAGTTTCAGTTTAATGATTCATATAGTATATTTTTCAATATTATAGTATGATTTTATATAAAAGTACTTATATTAGTTTCCTGGCCTTTGTGTGACCCAGGAGAGAGCATATGAGGTAAAATAAAGAATAGTTAGTGTGTAATGCTGCAGCTACTCAATGAAGAAGAGTTCAGTAAACATGATGGAAATCACAGAAACATTCAGAATGAACAAAACAGACACCAATCAACGGAGACTTCAGGAAATAAAGTTATTTTAAATGTTAAACTCATTGATCCGTCACTAAAAGACACATCAGATATCTGCTCTGAGACTCTGGATCTCTTTTGCAACTGAATTTGAATGTTGATGATGTAACAGTGATTTACAGCAGTGATGATGAGAGTCTCTTTAACTTAAAGACTCGTCCCGTTTCTTATTCACTCCATCATCAGCGACATTATTCATCAAACCATCAGACTCACGTGCTTTGCCATGAGGCGTTACTGATCCGGAAGTGTCTGAAAAAAAAACAGAATTTTTAGGGTTAGTTGTAATAAATTGTGAAATGTTTGGAGAATGATAATGTTGTTAATGAAAAACGAGACTAATCTATCTGCAGAGCTGTATTGTGTTGAACTCTTATTCTGATCAAATATTCAAGCTGTTCATTTTATATCCGTGAGCAATAAACATGAGAAATGAGCTGATTTTCACTTTTACATGTTTTAAACAAACTGAATTAACACAACATACACAGAACATTGAGAAGGGCAAATAAACTATTAATATAACTAACAGCTTAGACATTTCATTTGACTGTAATGCAAAGCAACATTAAATTAATCTTAATTGTTAAAAGTAGTGATGTCAGCTGATGACTGTAAATCATTATTAATCCACTGAATCATCTCTGTATTTCAGTATTATCAGCGTTTAAAGTGACAGAATCTCCCATGATTACTGACACTGACTGGAGTGAACACTAATCTACTATAACTAATGAGCAAACATCAGATAATTAATATTCATGAGTCAAACATTTGAGCTTTACAATGCGTCTCAGTTTTCAGATCGTTCTTTCACCCCCGATTACAAGAATTAATCTTATTCAAATTAAGTTTCATTTAACGTAAACTGAGGAAACTTCAGGATATTAAACTCATTTAAATATGATAATTACTGCACTGAAAACATCAGGACATTAAACTCATTTAAATATGATAATTACTGCACTGAAAACTTGAGTTACTCACCAATGTCAGAATCTCCCTCCTTTACCGGGTTTATGATATATTCACCTGTAGAAGAATCAATCACAGTTATTCAGACACTGTCAGTAACATCAGGAAACATTAAACTGAGATTATTATCCCTCATGTCACTTACAGTCTACATTTCATTTTTACAATATTCACAGATATTCAGATGTTGGTGTAAAATCTTAAGTTGATAAAGTCCACAAATCAAACACTGAACATTATAAACTTCTGTTTGTTCACTCGGAGTTTCAGTTTAATGATTCATATAGTATATTTTTCAATATTATAGTATGATTTTATATAAAAGTACTTATATTAGTTTCCTGGCCTTTGTGTGACCCAGGAGAGAGCATATGAGGTAAAATAAAGAATAGTTAGTGTGTAATGCTGCAGCTACTCAATGAAGAAGAGTTCAGTAAACATGATGGAAATCACAGAAACATTCAGAATGAACAAAACAGACACCAATCAACGGAGACTTCAGGAAATAAAGTTATTTTAAATGTTAAACTCATTGATCCGTCACTAAAAGACACATCAGATATCTGCTCTGAGACTCTGGATCTCTTTTGCAACTGAATTTGAATGTTGATGATGTAACAGTGATTTACACAGTGATGCTGAGAGACTCTTTAACTTAAAGACTCGTCCCGTTTCTTATTCACTCCATCATCAGCGACATTATTCATCAAACCATCAGACTCACGTGCTTTGCCATGAGGCGTTACTGATCCGGAAGTGTCTGAAAAAAAAACAGAATTTTTAGGGTTAGTTGTAATAAATTGTGAAATGTTTGGAGAATGATAATGTTGTTAATGAAAACGAGACTAATCTATCTGCAGAGCTGTATTGTGTTGAACTCTTATTCTGATCAAATATTCAAGCTGTTCATTTTATATCCGTGAGCAATAAACATGAGAAATGAGCTGATTTTCACTTTTACATGTTTTAAACAAACTGAATTAACACAACATACACAGAACATTGAGAAGGGCAAATAAACTATTAATATAACTAACAGCTTAGACATTTCATTTGACTGTAATGCAAAGCAACATTAAATTAATCTTAATTGTTAAAAGTAGTGATGTCAGCGATGACTGTAAATCATTATTAATCCACTGAATCATCTCTCTGTATTTCAGTATTATCAGCGTTTAAAGTGACAGAATCTCCCATGATTACTGACACTGACTGGAGTGAACACTAATCTACTATAACTAATGAGCAAACATCAGATAATTAATATTCATGAGTCAAACATTTGAGCTTTACAATGCGTCTCAGTTTTCAGATCGTTCTTTCACCCCCGATTACAAGAATTAATCTTATTCAAATTAAGTTTCATTTAACGTAAACTGAGGAAACTTCAGGATATTAAACTCATTTAAATATGATAATTACTGCACTGAAAACATCAGGACATTAAACTCATTTAAATATGATAATTACTGCACTGAAAACATCAGGACATTAAACTCATTTAAATATGATAATCACTGCACTGAAAACATCAGGACATTAAACTTATTTAAATATGATAATTACTGCACTGAAAACATCAGGACATTAAACTCATTTAAATATGATAATTACTGCACTGAAAACATCAGGACATTAAACTCATTTAAATATGATAATTACTGCACTGAAAACATCAGGACATTAAACTCGTTTAAATATGATAATCACTGCACTGAAAACATCAGGACATTAAACTTATTTAAATATGATAATTACGGCACTGAAAACATCAGGACGTTAAACTCATTTAAATATGATAATTACTGGACATTAAACTCATTTAAATATGATAATCACTGCACTGAAAACATCAGGACATTAAACTTATTTAAATATGATAATTACTGCACTGAAAACATCAGGACGTTAAACTAATTTAAATATGATAATTACTGCACTGAAAACATCAGGACATTAAACTCATTTAAATATGATAATTACGGCACTGAAAACATCAGGACGTTAAACTAATTTAAATATGATAATTACTGCACTGAAAACATCAGGACAATAAACTCATTTAAATATGATAATTACTGCACTGAAAACTTGAGTTACTCACCAGAATCTCCCTCCGTTAACGGGTTTAAGATATATTCATCTGGAGAAGAAACAATCACAGTTATTCAGACACGGTCAGTAACATCATGAAACATTAAACTGAGATTATTATCCCTCATGTCACTTACAGTCTACATTTCATTTCTACAATATTCACAGATATTCAGATGTTGGTGTAAAATCTTAAGTTGATAAAGTCCACAAATCAAACACTGAACATTATAAACTTCTGTTTGTTCACTCAGAGTTTCAGTTTGATTATTCATATAGTATATTTTTCAATATTATAGTATGTTTTTATATAAAAGTACTTATATGAGTTTCCTGGCCTTTGTGTGACCCAGGAGAGAGCATATGAGGTTACTAAAAGTTGATGCTGCAAAAAACACAAAGAGCACCAGCTGTAACAAAATAATGAGGCCAAGGGCCTTGAAACACAGCTGAAGATAAGGAGTAAAAACAACTAGTGGTCAAAGTAATTAAAAAGATAAGTTTCTACTAGTAAAAAGATATCAAAAGGTTCTGTGAGATAATGGTGGCGAATAGTATCCATTGGTTACAAAAATAATGAAGGGGCATAGAAATGAGGTAATGCCAGATAAACTGTATAGAAGAGGAGGTTTTAGACTAAGACAGACAGAATGGACAGCTGACCTTTCTCAAGTTTGTTGGTGACACAATAAACTAACTTTGGCATCTGGAACGTGGGACTCTGAAGAATCTCTCAAAGATTTTCCAAGACATTCACACATAAAATCACAAAAACTGAATTCAAGCAACTGTAATGAAATATCTGCTGGAGTAATTGATCAAATGATCTCGATAAACAATGTGAACATGATGCAAGTGACTAGAGTCATTTCTATATTTTATACCTTTTCTTATTGATATTATACAAGCTGGTCACATTTATGTTCACATTCCTGTAACCAGCTATAAGACATCATCACTGCACATGTTATCCTTGTATTCCTTTGTTTATGCATGTACATTTATAATTGTTATTTGTTCAGTTAGCCGCATACACAGGATGTTGCCGACATCTGTATGTGCGTACTGTGCTGAGCATGATATTTACGAGCGCTTTTGCTCAGAATGAATGCATGAATCTTGTATTTTCCAACCGCAGCTTTCACACTTCAATTGGTCATAACAGTGTGACTTGACACCCTGAATTACGACCTCAACTTGTACAGAACTCGTTGTGCCTAAGAGAGGAGTTGTCTGGTACATTGTGTATTGGTTGGGTATAAAACCCTTAATTGATCTTTGATTGTCAGACTAACACCTCAACTCTCTCGCTCTTCACACCTGATCTCCAACTGTGAGGCCTCATCTTATTATCTGTACTTTAACTTCTTTCTTTTAAAACTTAGTTCATTAGATAAAGACATTGTACTTTTATTAGGTTAATTCCAGGACTTAGTCCTTGATATATCCTTAAGATATATGTACTTAACATTTCTTTTATAATCAATAATACAGTTTTCTGTATTATTACATTTATTCTCATTATTTTATACTTTTATTAATTTCTGTAAAATAAAATTGTTATTCCTTCTAAAAATCATCTGATTTATTGAAGTCATTTTCCATCTGCTGGATCTCACTGCATATGAACAGTAATCATGATCAAGTCACGATGCGGACTTGCACGATTCTGAATCAATTCACAAACTCAAGCATCGATTTTATGAATGTTTATTGCTAACGTAATGTTGACGGAACGCAAAAGATGGACCTCGTAAGTGTGCAACCATACACAGTCTTTTGGCATGCACTTAACACAGATGGCTCAGCAGGAAATTCGACCGGCACCCTCGGGATTAAAAGCAAGTGTATGGCAGCACTTTGGATTCTATGAAGATGAAGGGAAACGTGAGTTGGACAAGAGCCACACTGTATGCAAGTTGTGTCAAACTAAAATAAAATATTTTGGAAACACGACAAACATGAAAAACAATATTACATGTTTCCAACCAGAGGAAGAAAATAAACTGCCGGTTGTAGCTGCGAACAAGACGACAATCAAGCAAGCGATGTCAAAGCTTCCTCCCAGCTCCGAAAAGGCTAATCGATGTGATTGAGTCGCTAAAGAAAGCAACAAGGAGAGTGCTAACCTGTGATGCGTGGACATCCATTGCCACAGAATCGTATGTGATGGTAACTGCACATTTTATCACGGATGAGTGGCAGATAGTGTCACATGTGCTCCAAACAAGAGCAGCCCATGAGAGCCACACGGGTGCAAATATGGCTGAGCTGTTAAAGAATGTAGCAGAGGAATGGAAGATCACTATGAAAGATTTAGTTTTAGTAACAGATAACGCATCAAACATGATCGTCGCTGCAGAACTGGGCCAATTCCTGCATGTGAAATGCTTTGCACACACGCTAAACTTGGCCTCTCAGCGAGCGCTGAAGTTGCCCACTGTGTCAAGGCTACTAGGGAGGGTGAGACGTATTACCACGTTTTTTCACCGCAGCACCACGGCAAAACAGCAGCTTGAAGAGAAGCAGGTGCACTTGGTCTGCCGAAACACAAGCTGAAACAGACGTGAGCGCCAGGTGGAACAGTGCATACGAGATGGTTGACAGGTTTCTGGAGCAACAGCCTGTAGTCTGCGCTGCCTTACTGTCTCCTCAGGTAAGGAGAAGAGAGTCTGACATCTGTACTCTCAGTGAAGCAGATATCTCAAATGCAGAGGATTTTATCAAGGCTCTGAAGCCAATGACAGTTGCAACTACTCTCCTGTCAGAGGAGAGCAGCCCCTCCATCTCTTTGATTGCTCCTTTGCAAGCTCAGCTCATCCACAACACAAAGGACAGTATTGGAGATTCATCATTTGTCCAGGACATAAAGCAGGCCATCAATGGGGACCTCAGCAAGAGATACTCTAGCGAGCAAGAGAGAAGCATCTTTTCACAGCCTCTACTCTGGACCCGTGATTTAAGGGCATGCCTTTTCTTTCTGAGGAGGAGAGAGTGGAGACGTATGGAAGTGTGCTTGCTGAGGCGGCATCAATAGGAGGTAATTCTGCCATTTACTTAATTTAAAATGTCAGTCTGGGCATAAGACATTTCATTTTTAACTTATCCAATTGATTAAATAACAAATATTCCATAATAATACAATGTTTTTTTATATTGAATAGAACAGGAAAATGTGTATTAATTTTATTAAAATGTTTGGATTGAATATACGGACACTGATAATTTTTTTTTAAAGCCTTTGTGTTTATCTGTTTTTCTCATTGTGTTTAACTACAGCAAGAGGTGAGGGTAGAAGAGGAAAACCCAGAGCACAACACCCCGACCAGTGAGGAGGAGCAACACCAAAGCCCTGCTTCCAAAAGAAGGTCGTCATCATCTCTGCTAGAGAACCTGTTGGGGCAGACTTTTACTGATAGTCCAGCAGCAGCCCATGTCTGCCTATGCCAGAGCTGAGGAGGAAGTGGCCAAGTACCGTAGTGCTCCATCACTCCCTCTATCCGAGGACCCTCTCAGATGGTGGAGTAAGAATCAGGAGATGTTTCCTCAGTCAACAGTTTGACTCCCCTCTGCTTTTTATTGTGGTATAAAGCAAAATGTTTGTTTTTTTTATCTGAGGGATTCTTTTATGTTCAGGATTTAGTTTAAAGTCAGAAACTTTAGACTCTTATTTATCATCGTATAAGTGCAATTTATATTATTTCTTTAATTTAAGTGCAATTTACAAGTTGTTCAGAATATGCCACAAGCATCATTTTTGTATGAGAGCTGCTAGTACAGAAAGTTTATATGATTTTTGGCTCAGAAAAATGTTTATTTTTTTGTCTGATTTGACTTGCCACATTGCTTCCATTGTTGTATTAATAAAAGTTATTGGAAGTAAATTAATTATGAATCATTACAAATATTTTGCTTTAAAAGTACAAAGCAGTCAGTGAGAAAAAAATTCTGTATTGAAAAAAAGATGCATCAAGATGCATCGATAATCGTTTTATAATCGAATTGCAGCTGTCTGAATCGCAATCGAATCGTAAGGTGTCTAGAGATTCCCACCACTAATAATTACTGCACTTAAAACATCAGGACATTAAACTAATTTAAATATGATAATTACTGCACTTAAAACATCAGGACATTAAACTAATTTAAATATGATAATTACTGCACTTAAAACATCAGGACATTAAACTAATTTAAATATGATAATTACTGCACTGAAAACATCAGGACATTAAACTCATTTAAATATGATAATTACTGCACTGAAAACATCAGGACAATAAACTCATTTAAATATGATAATTACTGCACTGAACACATCAGGACAATAAACTCATTTAAATATGATAATTACTGCACTGAAAACTTGAGTTACTCACCAGAATCTTCCTCCGTTAACGGGTTTAAGATATATTCATCTGGAGAAGAAACAATCACAGTTATTCAGACACGGTCAGTAACATCATGAAACATTAAACTGAGATTATTATCCCTCATGTCACTTAAAGTCTACATTTCATTTCTACAATATTCACAGATATTCAGATGTTGGTGTAAAATCTTAAGTTGATAAAGTCCACAAATCAAACACTGAACATTATAAACTTCTGTTTGTTCACTCAGAGTTTCAGTTTGATTATTCATATAGTATATTTTTCAATATTATAGTATGTTTTTATATAAAAGTACTTATATGAGTTTCCTGGCCTTTGTGTGACCCAGGAGAGAGCATATGAGGTTACTAAAAGTTGATGCTGCAAAAAACACAAAGAGCACCAGCTGTAACAAAATAATGAGGCCAAGGACCTTGAAACACAGCTGAAGATAAGGAGTAAAAACAACTAGTGGTCAAAGTAATTAAAAAGATAAGTTTCTACTAGTAAAAAGATATCAAAAGGTTCTGTGAGATAATGGTGGCGAATAGTATCCATTGGTTACAAAAATAATGAAGGGGCATAGAAATGAGGTAATGCCAGATAAACTGTATAGAAGAGGAGGTTTTAGACTAAGACAGACAGAATGGACAGCTGACCGGTCTCAAGTTTGTTGGTTACACAATAAACTAACTTTGGCATCTGGAACGTGGGACTCTGAAGAATCTCTCAAAGATTTTCCAAGACATTCACACATAAAATCACAAAAACTGAATTCAAGCAACTGTAATGAAATATCTGCTGGAGTAATTGATCAAATGATCTCGATAAACAATGTGAACATGATGCAAGTGACGAGTCATTTCTATATTTGATACCTTTTCTTATTGATATTATACAAGCTGGTCACATTTATGTTCACATTCCTGTAACCAGCTATAAGACATCATCACTGCATGTTATCCTTGTATTCATTTGTTTATTCATGTACATTTATAATTGTTATTTGTTCAGTCAGCCGCATACACAGGATGTTGCCGACATCTGTATGTGCGTACTGTGCTGAGCATGATATTTACGAGCGCTTTTGCTCAGAATGCATGAATCTTGTATTTTCCAACCGCAGCTTTCACACTTCAATTGGTCATAACAGTGTGACCGGACACCCTGAATTACAACCTCAACTTGTACAGAACTCGTTGTGCCTAAGAGAGGAGTTGTCTGGTACATTGTGTATTGGTTGGGTATAAAACCCTTAATTGATCTTTGATTGTCAGACTAACACCTCAACTCTCTCGCTCTTCACACCTGATCTCCAACTGTGAGGCCTCATCTTATTATCCGTACTTTGACTTCTTTCTTTTAAAACTTAGTTCATTAGATAAAGACATTGTACTTTTATTAGGTTAATTCCAGAACTTAGTCCTTGATATATCCTTAAGATATATGTACTTAACATTTCTTTTATAATCAATAATACAGTTTTCTGTATTATTACATTTATTCTCATTATTTTATACTTTTATTAATTTCTGTAAAATAAAATTGTTATTCCTTCTAAAAATCATCTGATTTATTGAAGTCATTTTCCATCTGCTGGATCTCACTGCATATGAACAGTAATCATGATCAAGTCACGATCGCGGACTTGCACGATTCTGAATCAATTCACAAACTCAAGCATCGATTTTATGAATGTTTATTGCTAACGTAATGTTGACGGACATAAAAGATGGACCTCGTAAGTGTGCAACCACACACAGTCTTTTGGCATGCACTTAACACAGATGGCTCAGCAGGAAATTCGACCGGCAACCTCGGGATTAAAAGCAAGTGTATGGCAGCACTTTGGATTCTATGAAGATGAAGGAAGCGTGAGTTGGACAAGAGCCACACTGTATGCAAGTTGTGTCAAACTAAAATAAAATATTTTGTAAACACGACAAACATGAAAAACCATATTACACGTTTCCAACCAGAGGAAGAAAATAAACTGCCAGTTGTAGCTGCGAACCAGGCGACAATCGAGCAAGCGATGTCAAAGCTTCCACCCAGCTCGAAAAGGCTAATCGATGCAACTGAGTAAGCTAAAGAAAGCAACAAGGATAGCGCTAACCTGTGATGCGTGGACATCCATTGCCACAGAATGGTATGTGATGGTAACTGCACATTTTATCACGGATGAGTGGCAGATAGTGTCACATGTGCTCGAACAAGAGCAGCCCATAGAGAGCCACACGGGTGCAAATATGGCTGAGCTGTTAAAGAATGTAGCAGAAGAATGGAAGATCACTCTGAAAGATTTCGTTTTAGTAACTGATAACGCATCAAACATGATCGGGCTGCAGAACTGGGCCAATTCCTGCATGTGAAATGCTTTGCACACACGCTAAACTTGGCCTCTCAGCGAGCTGAAGTTGCCCACTGTGTCAAGGCTACTAGGGAGGGTGAGGCGTATTACCACGTTTTTCACCGCAGCACCACGGCAAAACAGCAGCTTGAAGAGAAGCAGGTGCACTTGGTCTGCCGAAACACAAGCTGAAACAGGCGTGAGCACCAGGTGGAACAGTGCATACGAGATGGTTGACAGGTTTCTGGAGCAACAGCCTGTAGTCTCGCGCTGCCTTACTGTCTCCTCAGGTAAGGAGAAGAGAGTCTGACACCTGTACTCTCAGTGAAGCAGATATCTCAAATGCAGAGGATTTTATCAAGGCTCTGAAGCCAATGACAGTTGCAACTACTCTCCTGTCAGAGGAGAGCAGCCCCTCCATCTCTTTGATTGCTCCTTTGCAAGCTCAGCTCATCCACAACACAAAGGACAGTATTGGAGATTCATCATTTGTCCAGGACATAAAGCAGGCCATCAATGGGGACCTCAGCAAGAGATACTCTAGCGAGCAAGAGAGAAGCACTCTTTTCACAGCCTCTACTCTGGACCCGTGATTTAAGGGCATGCCTTTTCTTTCTGAGGAGGAGAGAGTGGAGACGTATGGAAGTGTGCTTGCTGAGGCGGCATCAATAGGAGGTAATTCTGCCATTTACTTAATTTAAAATGTCAGTCTGGGCATAAGACATTTCATTTTTTAACTTATCCAATTGATTAAATAACAAATATTCCATAATAATACAATGTTTTTTTATATTGAATAGAACAGGAAAATGTGTATTAATTTTATTAAAATGTTTGGATTGAATATACGGACACTGATAATTTTTTTTTAAAGCCTTTGTGTTTATCTGTTTTTCTCATTGTGTTTAACTACAGCAAGAGGTGAGGGTAGAAGAGGAAAACCCAGAGCACAACACCCGACCAGTGAGGAGGAGCAACACCAAAGCCCTGCTTCCAAAAGAAGGTCAGTCATCATCTCTGCTAGAGAACCTGTTAGGGCAGACTTTTACTGATAGTCCAGCAGCAGCCCATGTCTGCCTATGCCAGAGCTGAGGAGGAAGTGGCCAAGTACCGTAGTGCTCCATCACTCCCTCTATCCGAGGACCCTCTCAGATGGTGGAGTAAGAATCAGGAGATGTTTCCTCAGTCAACAGTTTGACTCCCCTCTGCTTTTTATTGTGGTATAAAGCAAAATGTTTGTTTTTTTTTATCTGAGGGATTCTTTTATGTTCAGGATTTAGTTTAAAGTCAGAAACTTTAGACTCTTATTTATCATCGTATAAGTGCAATTTATATTATATCTTTAATTTAAGTGCAATTTACAAGTTGTTCAGAATATGCCACAAGCATCATTTTTTGTATGAGAGCTGCTAGTACAGAAAGTTTATATGATTTTTGGCTCAGAAAAATGTTTATTTTTTGTCTGATTTGACTTGCCACATTGCTTCCATTGTTGTATTAATAAAAGTTATTGGAAGTAAATTAATTATGAATCATTACAAATATTTTGCTTTAAAAGTACAAAGCAGTCAGTGAGAAAAAATTCTGTATTGAAAAAAGATGCATCAAGATGCATCGATAATCGTTTTATAATCGAATTGCAGCTGTCTGAATCGCAATCGAATCGTAAGGTGTCTAGAGATTCCCACCACTAATAATTACTGCACTTAAAACATCAGGACATTAAACTAATTTAAATATGATAATTACTGCACTTAAAACATCAGGACATTAAACTAATTTAAATATGATAATTACTGCACTTAAAACATCAGGACATTAAACTAATTTAAATATGATAATTACTGCACTGAAAACATCAGGACATTAAACTCATTTAAATATGATAATTACTGCACTGAACACATCAGGACAATAAACTCATTTAAATATGATAATTACTGCACTGAACACATCAGGATGTTAAACTCATTTAAATATGATAATTACTGCACTGAAAACATCAGGACATTAAACTCATTTAAATATGATAATTACTGCACTGAAAACATCAGGACATTAAACTCATTTAAATATGATAATTACTGCACTGAAAACATCAGGACAATAAACTCATTTAAATACGATAATTACTGCACTGAAAACATCAGGACATTAAACTCATTTAAATATGATAATTACTGCACTGAAAACTTGAGTTACTCACCAATGACAGAATCTCCCTCCTTTACCGGGTTTAAGATATATTCACCTGTAGAAGAATCAATCACAGTTATTCAGACACGGTCAGTAACATCATGAAACATTAAACTGAGATTATTATCCCTCATGTCACTTAAAGTCTACATTTCATTTCTACAATATTCACAGATATTCAGATGTTGGTGTAAAATCTTAAGTTGATAAAGTCCACAAATCAAACACTGAACATTATAAACTTCTGTTTGTTCACTCGGAGTTTCAGTTTAATGATTCATATAGTATATTTTTCAATATTATAGTATGATTTTATATAAAAGTACTTATATTAGTTTCCTGGCCTTTGTGTGACCCAGGAGAGAGCATATGAGGTAAAATAAAGAATAGTTAGTGTGTAATGCTGCAGCTCCTCAATGACGAAGAGTTCAGTAAACATGATGGAAATCACAGAAACATTCAGAATGAACAAAACAGACACAAATCAACGGAGACTTCAGGAAATAAAGTTATTTTAAATGTTAAACTCATTGATCCGTCACTAAAAGACACATCAGATATCTGCTCTCAGACTCTGGATCTCTTTTGCAACTGAATTTGAATGTTGATGATGTAACAGTGATTTACAGCAGTGATGCTGAGAGACTCTTTAACTTAAAGACTCGTCCCGTTTCTTATTCACTCCATCATCAGCGACATTATTCATCAAACCATCAGACTCACGTGCTTTGCCATGAGGCGTTACTGATCCGGAAGTGTCTGAAAAAAAAAACAGAATTTTTAGGGTTAGTTGTAATAAATTGTGAAATGTTTGGAGAATGTTAATGTTGTTAATGAAAAACGAGACTAATCTATCTGCAGAGCTGTATTGTGTTGAACTCTTATTCTGATCAAATATTCAAGCTGCTCATTTTATATCCGTGAGCAATAAACATGAGAAATGAGCTGATTTTCACTTTTACATGTTTTAAACAAACTGAATTAACACAACATACACAGAACATTGAGAAGGGCAAATAAACTATTAATATAACTAACAGCTTAGACATTTAATTTGACTGTAATGCAAAGCAACATTAAATGAATCTTAATTGTTAAAAGTAGTGATGTCAGCGATGACTGTAAATCATTATTAATCCACTGAATCATCTCTCTGTATTTCAGTATTATCAGCGTTTAAAGTGACAGAATCTCCCATGATTACTGACACTGACTGCAGTGAACACTAATCTACTATAACTAATGAGCAAATATTACATCAGATAATTAATATTCATGAGTCAAACATTTGAGCTTTACAATGTGTCTCAGTTTTCAGATCGTTCTTTCACCCCCGATTACAAGAATTAATCTTATTCAAATTAAGTTTCATTTAACGTAAACTGAGGAAACTTCAGGATATTAAACTCATTTAAATATGATAATTACTGCACTGAACACATCAGGACAATAAACTCATTTAAATATGATAATTACTGCACTGAAAACTTGAGTTACTCACCAGAATCTCCCTCCGTTAACGGGTTTAAGATATATTCATCTGGAGAAGAAACAATCACAGTTATTCAGACACGGTCAGTAACATCATGA
Source organism: Xyrauchen texanus (assembly GCF_025860055.1). NCBI lineage: Eukaryota > Metazoa > Chordata > Actinopteri > Cypriniformes > Catostomidae > Xyrauchen > Xyrauchen texanus. The sequence continues at coordinate 3,725,210 of NC_068323.1, forward strand.
AACATTAAACTGAGATTATTATCCCTCATGTCACTTACAGTCTACATTTCATTTCTACAATATTCACAGATATTCAGATGTTGGTGTAAAATCTTAAGTTGATAAAGTCCACAAATCAAACACTGAACATTATAAACTTCTGTTTGTTCACTCAGAGTTTCAGTTTGATTATTCATATAGTATATTTTTCAATATTATAGTATGTTTTTATATAAAAGTACTTATATGAGTTTCCTGGCCTTTGTGTGACCCAGGAGAGAGCATATGAGGTTACTAAAAGTTGATGCTGCAAAAAACACAAAGAGCACCAGCTGTAACAAAATAATGAGGCCAAGGACCTTGAAACACAGCTGAAGATAAGGAGTAAAAACAACTAGTGGTCAAAGTAATTAAAAAGATAAGTTTCTACTAGTAAAAAGATATCAAAAGGTTCTGTGAGATAATGGTGGCGAATAGTATCCATTGGAAAATAAAATAATGAAGGGGCATAGAAATGAGGTAATGCCAGATAAACTGTATAGAAGAGGAGGTTTTAGACTAAGACAGACAGAATGGACAGCTGACCGGTCTCAAGTTTGTTGGTGACACAATAAACTAACTTTGGCATCTGGAACGTGGGACTCTGAAGAATCTCTCAAAGATTTTCCAAGACATTCACACATAAAATCACAAAAACTGAATTCAAGCAACTGTAATGAAATATCTGCTGGAGTAATTGATCAAATGATCTCGATAAACAATGTGAACATGATGCAAGTGACGAGTCATTTCTATATTTGATACCTTTTCTTATTGATATTATACAAGCTGGTCACATTTATGTTCACATTCCTGTAACCAGCTATAAGACATCATCACTGCATGTTATCCTTGTATTCATTTGTTTATTCATGTACATTTATAATTGTTATTTGTTCAGTCAGCCGCATACACAGGATGTTGCCGACATCTGTATGTGCGTACTGTGCTGAGCATGATATTTACGAGCGCTTTTGCTCAGAATGCATGAATCTTGTATTTTCCAACCGCAGCTTTCACACTTCAATTGGTCATAACAGTGTGACCGGACACCCTGAATTACGACCTCAACTTGTACAGAACTCGTTGTGCCTAAGAGAGGAGTTGTCTGGTACATTGTGTATTGGTTGGGTATAAAACCCTTAATTGATCTTTGATTGTCAGATTAACACCTCAACTCTCTCGCTCTTCACACCTGATCTCCAACTGTGAGGCCTCATCTTATTATCTGTACTTTAACTTCTTTCTTTTAAAACTTAGTTCATTAGATAAAGACATTGTACTTTTATTAGGTTAATTCCAGGACTTAGTCCTTGATATATCCTTAAGATATATGTACTTAACATTTCTTTTATAATCAATAATACAGTTTTCTGTATTATTACATTTATTCTCATTATACTTTTATTAATTTCTGTAAAATAAAATTGTTATTCCTTCTAAAAATCATCTGATTTATTGAAGTCATTTTCCATCTGCTGGATCTCACTGCATATGAACAGTAATCATGATCAAGTCACGATGCGGACTTGCACGATTCTGAATCAATTCACAAACTCAAGCATCGATTTTATGAATGTTTATTGCTAACGTAATGTTGACGGAACGCAAAAGATGGACCTCGTAAGTGTGCAACCACAGACAGTCTTTTGGCATGCACCTAACACAGATGGCTCAGCAGGAAATTCGACCGGCAACCTCGGGATTAAAAGCAAGTGTATGGAAGCACTTTGGATTCTATGAAGATGAAGGGAAACGTGAGTTGGACAAGAGCCACACTGTATGCAAGTTGTGTCAAACTAAAATAAAATATTTTGTAAACACGACAAACATGAAAAACCATATTACACGTTTCCAACCAGAGGAAGAAAATAAACTGCCAGTTGTAGCTGCGAACCAGACGACAATCGAGCAAGCGATGTCAAAGCTTCCACCCAGCTCCGAAAAGGCTAATCGATGCAACTGAGTCGCTAAAGAAAGCAACAAGGATAGCGCTAACCTGTGATGCGTGGACATCCATTGCCACAGAATCGTATGTGATGGTAACTGCACATTTTATCACGGATGAGTGGCAGATAGTGTCACATGTGCTCCGAACAAGAGCAGCCCATGAGAGCCACACGGGTGCAAATATGGCTGAGCTGTTAAAGAATGTAGCAGAAGAATGGAAGATCACTACGAAAGATTTCGTTTTAGTAACTGATAACGCATCAAACATGATCGGCGCTGCAGAACTGGGCAAATTCCTGCATGTGAAATGCTTTGCACACACGCTAAACTTGGCCTCTCAGCGAGCTGAAGTTGCCCACTGTGTCAAGGCTACTAGGGAGGGTGAGACGTATTACCACGTTTTTTCACCGCAGCACCACGGCAAAACAGCAGCTTGAAGAGAAGCAGGTGCACTTGGTCTGCCGAAACACAAGCTGAAACAGACGTGAGCACCAGGTGGAACAGTGCATACGAGATGGTTGACAGGTTTCTGGAGCAACAGCCTGTAGTCTGCGCTGCCTTACTGTCTCCTCAGGTAAGGAGAAGAGAGTCTGACATCTGTACTCTCAGTGAAGCAGATATCTCAAATGCAGAGGATTTTATCAAGGCTCTGAAGCCAATGACAGTTGCAACTACTCTCCTGTCAGAGGAGAGCAGCCCCTCCATCTCTTTGATTGGTCCTTTGCAAGCTCAGCTCATCCACAACACAAAGGACAGTATTGGAGATTCATCATTTGTCCAGGACATAAAGCAGGCCATCAATGGGGACCTCAGCAAGAGATACTCTAGCGAGCAAGAGAGAAGCACTCTTTTCACAGCCTCTACTCTGGACCCGTGATTTAAGGGCATGCCTTTTCTTTCTGAGGAGGAGAGAGAGGAGACGTATGGAAGTGTGCTTGCTGAGGCGGCATCAATAGAGGTAATTCTGCCATTTACTTAATTTAAAATGTCAGTCTGGGCATAAGACATTTCATTTTTTAACTTATCCAATTGATTAAATAACAAATATTCCATAATAATACAATGTTTTTTATATTGAATAGAACAGGAAAATGTGTATTCATTTTATTAAAATGTTTGGATTGAATATACAGACACTGATTACATTTTTTAAAGTACCGTAGTGCTCCATCACTCCCTCTATCCGAGGACCCTCTCAGATGGTGGAGTAAGAATCAGGAGGTGTTTCCTCAGTCAACATTTTGACTCCCCTCTGCTTTTTATTGTGGTATAAAACAAAATGTTTTTGTTTTTTTATCTGAGGGACTCTTTTATGTTCAGGATTTAAAGTCAGAAGCTTTAGACTCTTATTTATCATTGTATAAGTGCAATTTATATTATTTCTTTAATTTAAGTGCAATTTACAAGTTGTTCAGAATATGCCACAAGCATCATTTTTGTATGAGAGCTGCTAGTACAGAAAGATTTATATGATTTTTGGCTAAGAAAATGTTTATTTTTTTGTCTGATTTGACTTGCCACATTGCTTCCATTTGTTGTATTAATAAAAGTTATTGGAAGTAAATTCATTATGAATCATTACAAATATTTTGCTTTAAAAGTACAAAGCAGTCAGTGAGAAAAAATTCTGTATCGAAAAAAATATGCATCAAGATGCATCGATAATCGTTTTATCATCGAATCGCAGCTGTCTGAATCGTAATCAAATCGAATCATGAGGTGCTAGAGATTCCCACTAATAATTACTGCACTAAAAACTTGAGTTACTCACCATAGAAACAAACATTGAATTTCTGGTGTACATTTGCTCTGCTGCTGATGATCTTCAGTTCATAAACTCCACCTTGATCCATTGTGATGTCTGTGATGGTGAGAGATCCAGTCTGTTGATTCACATTCAATTTTCCTCCGAAATCCTCATGAGCATCCTGACGTAATGAGATCGTTTTGTCCTTTTGTTTTTTCTCAGCTATGACAGTGTCTGCAAATTTCCACACTACTTGAGCATCTTTCTGTATTTCACTGAATAGATCGACAGATTCTCCCTCCTTTACTCTCTTTAAGATCACTTCATCACCTGTAGAAGAAACAATCACAGTTATTCAGACACTGTCAGTAACATCAGGAAACATTAAACTGAGATTATTATCCCTCATGTCACTTACAGTCTACATTTCATTTCTACAATATTCACAGATATTCAGATGTTGGTGTAAAATCTTAAGTTGATAGTCAGTAAATCAAACACTGAACATTATAAACTTCTGTTTGTTCACTCGGAGTTTCAGTTTGATGATTCACACATAAAATCACAAATACTGAATTTAAACAACTGTAATGAAATATCTGCTGGAGTAATTGATCAAATCATCTCGATAAACAATCTGAACAGTAATCATGTTTAATTAATGAACAGTAATCATGTTTAATAAATGATCAGTAATCATGTTTAATAAATGAACAGTAATCGTGTTTAATTAATGAACAGTAATCATGTTTAATTAATGAACAGTAATCATGTTTAATAAATGATCAGTAATCATGTTTAATAAATGATCAGTAATCATGTTTAATAAATGAACAGTAATCATGTTTAATTAATGAACAGTAATCATGTTTAATTAATGAACAGTAATCATGTTTAATAAATGATCAGTAATCGTGTTTAATTAATGATCAGTAATCGTGTTTAATTAATGATCAGTAATCGTGTTTAATTAATGATCAGTAATCGTGTTTAATTAATGATCAGTAATCGTGTTTAATAAATGAACAGTAATCGTGTTTAATTAATGATCAGTAATCGTGTTTAATTAATGAACAATAATCATGTTTAATTAATGAACAGTAATCATGTTTAATAAATGATCAGTAATCGTGTTTAATAAATGATCAGTAATCGTGTTTAATTAATGATCAGTAATCGTGTTTAATTAATGATCAGTAATCGTGTTTAATAAATGATCAGTAATCGTGTTTAATAAATGATCAGTAATCGTGTTTAATAAATGATCAGTAATCGTGTTTAATAAATGATCAGTAATCCTGTTTAATTAATGATCAGTAATCGTGTTTAATAAATGATCAGTAATCGTGTTTAATTAATGAACAGTAATCGTGTTTAATAAATGATCAGTAATCGTGTTTAATAAATGATCAGTAATCGTGTTTAATAAATGATCAGTAATCGTGTTTAATTAATGATCAGTAATCGTGTTTAATTAATGATCAGTAATCGTGTTTAATAAATGATCAGTAATCATGTTTAATAAATGATCAGTAATCGTGTTTAATTAATGAACAGTAATCGTGTTTAATTAATGAACAGTAATCATGTTTAATTAATGATCAGTAATCATGTTTAATAAATGATCAGTAATCATGTTTAATTAATGAACAGTAATCGTGTTTAATTAATGAACAGTAATCGTGTTTAATTAATGAACAGTAATCATGTTTAATTAATGAACAGTAATCATGTTTAATTAATGATCAGTAATCATGTTTAATAAATGATCAGTAATCATGTTTAATTAATGAACAGTAATCGTGTTTAATTAATGAACAGTAATCATGTTTAATTAATGATCAGTAATCATGTTTAATAAATGATCAGTAATCATGTTTAATAAATGATCAGTAATCATGTTTAATTAATGATCAGTAATCATGTTTAATTAACGATCAGTAATCATGTTTAATAAATGATCAGTAATCATGTTTAATTAATGAACAGTAATCATGTTTAATTAATGAACAGTAATCCTGTTTAATAAATGAACAGTAATCATGTTTAATTAATGATCAGTAATCATGTTTAATAAATGATCAGTAATCATGTTTAATTAATGATCAGTAATCATGTTTAATTAATGATCAGTAATCATGTTTAATTAATGATCAGTAATCATGTTTAATTAATGAACAGTAATCATGTTTAATTAATGATCAGTAATCATGTTTAATAAATGATCAGTAATCATGTTTAATAAATGATCAGTAATCATGTTTAATTAATGATCAGTAATCATGTTTAATTAATGATCAGTAATCATGTTTAATTAATGATCAGTAATCATGTTTAATTAATGATCAGTAATCATGTTTAATAAATGATCAGTAATCATGTTTAATTAATGAACAGTAATCGTGTTTAATTAATGATCAGTAATCATGTTTAATTAATGATCAGTAATCATGTTTAATTAATGAACAGTAATCATGTTTAATAAATGAACAGTAATCGTGTTTAATTAATGAACAGTAATCGTGTTTAATTAATGAACAGTAATCATGTTTAATAAATGATGTTTTCACTGGAACATTCTCTCTTAAAGTGAATATTTCTCACAGTGAAAACTGTCCTGCATTGAGCTCTCCTGCACAAATCATTCAAACGTTTGTACCAATGAATCTTTTCTGATGTATTGAGGGAAATCTCATGTAAATATTCACCAACAATTTACATTTTTATATCAAAAGAGTGACAGAAATAAAAGTGCATCATGTGATTCGGGGAGTCCTGCACATATTTGAGAAACTGAATTTGAATTTCTCACTTCTGGTCCGATAAATGTGAAAATAATCCTAATTCTAATAACGAGTCGGTTACTAACGTAACCTCGGTTCTCTCTAGAGAAATTTTGGCAGGCTTTGATGCAATGAGCGCGCGGACGCCTCTCATTGGACGCGAGTTCGCCCAAGTTCGTCTATAGGCTGCAGCAGTTGCCGCAGAGCAACCAATGAGCTCGCTAGATAGCCCGCTCAAGGTCTGCAGTTGCTGCACTGCGTTGACAATGGATACAAAATTAAGGATAATTTTTTTGGCTTCAATATCTCAGAAAAGATGAATCTTTCCCGTAGCATAAGCTAGCTTACGCAATACGAGAGAACCTCTCGTAAGAGAACTGCAGGATGTTTACAGTGTTTGTGAGGTCTTGTATGTTTTTAGTCCTCCATGGTGTTCATCATGACACTATTGGGTAATTTGGGATATTTGTATGAAACACTTCATCATAATTCATATAAATTGTTTCTATATTGTCTTGAAATGTGAGAACTTGTGTTGTTAATCAAGTTCTCATGTAAATGTGCAAATCACTGTGAATGAACTTCTCTCATGACGCTCATGAACATCAACTGACGTTAAGATTTTCACACAACAATAACTTTCATTTCAGGTTATTTCTCAATAAAACCTATCGTATGCCTGCAGAAGACTTGGACTTTGATGCATTAGTCACATGGACTCTTTTAAAACACGTTGAGTCTTTCTGTTCAGTTGGTGGCTGTGGGATAAATTCATTATTTGTTGCTTGTATACGTGCGAGAGCAAAGTTGTCATAAATTGTCAAACGTTTGGAGAATGTTAATGTTGTTAATGAAAAACGAGACTAATCTATCTGCAGAGCTGTATTGTGTTGAACTCTTATTCTGATCAAATATTCAAGCTGTTCATTTTATATCCGTGAGCAATAAACATGAGAAATGAGCTGATTTTCACTTTTACATGTTTTAAACAAACTGAATTAACACAACATACACAGAACATTGAGAAGGGCAAATAAACTATTAATATAACTAACAGCTTAGACATTTCATTTGACTGTAATGCAAAGCAACATTAAATGAATCTTAATTGTTAAAAGTAGTGATGTCAGCGATGACTGTAAATCATTATTAATCCACTGAATCATCTCTCTGTATTTCAGTATTATCAGCGTTTAAAGTGACAGAATCTCCCATGATTACTGACACTGACTGCAGTGAACACTAATCTACTATAACTAATGAGCAAATATTACATCAGATAATTAATATTCATGAGTCAAACATTTGAGCTTTACAATGTGTCTCAGTTTTCTGATCGTTCCTTCACCCCCGATTACAAGAATTAATCATAATTAAAATTACGTTTCATTTAACGTAAACTGAGGAAACTTCAGGATATTAAACTAATTTAAATATGATAATTACTGCACTAAAAACATCAGGAAATTAAACTCATTTAAATATGATAATTACTGCACTGAAAACTTCAGGACATTAAACACATTTAAATATGATAATTACTGCACTGAAAACATCAGGACATTAAACTCATTTAAATATGATAATTACTGCACTGAAAACATCAGGACATTAAACTCGTTTAAATATGATAATTACTGCACTGAAAACATCAGGACATTAAACTCGTTTAAATATGATAATTACTGCACTGAAAACATCAGGACATTAAACTCATTTAAATATGATAATTACTGCACTGAAAACTTCAGGATATTAAACACATTTAAATATGATAATTACTGCACTGAAAACTTCAGGATATTAAACTCATTTAAATATGATAATTACTGCACTGAAAACTTCAGGATATTAAACTCATTTAAATATGATAATTACTGCACTAAAAACATCAGGAAATTAAACTCATTTAAATATGATAATTACTGCACTGAAAACATCAGGACATTAAACTCATTTAAATATGATAATTACTGCACTGAAACCATCAGGACATTAAACTCATTTAAATATGATAATTACTGCACTGGAAACTTGAGTTACTCACCAGAGACAGTAACATTGAATATCTTGTGTACAGTTACTCTACTGCTGATGATCTTCAGTTCATAATCTCCAGATTGATCTTTTGTGAAGTCTGTGATGGAGAGAGATCCAGTCTGTTGGTCCACCAGCAGATTCTGTTTGAATTTCCCATCATGAGCATTCTGACGTAATGAGATCTTTTTGTCCTTTTGTTTTTTGTCAGCCATGACAGTGTTTTTAAATTTCCACTCTACTTCAGCATCTTCCTGTAGTTCAGTAACACCACTGAATAAATTGACAGGATTTCCCTCCGTTACCATCTCTGAGATCCCTTCATCTGTAGAAGAATCAATCACAGTTACTCAGACAATTCTGAGTCGATAAACAATCTGAACAGTAATCATGTTTAATTAATGATCAGTAATCGTGTTTAATTAATGAACAGTAATCGTGTTTAATTAATGAACAGTAATCGTGTTTAATTAATGATCAGTAATCATGTTTAATAAATGATCAGTAATCGTGTTTAATTAATGAACAGTAATCATGTTTAATTAATGATCAGTAATCGTGTTTAATTAATGATCAGTAATCATGTTTAATTAATGAACAGTAATCGTGTTTAATAAATGAACAGTAATCATGTTTAATTAATGATCAGTAATCATGTTTAATTAATGATCAGTAATAATTTTTAATAAATGAACAGTAATCATGTTTAATTAATGATCAGTAATCATGTTTAATTAATGAACAGTAATCATGTTTAATTAATGAACAGTAATCATGTTTAATTAATGAACAGTAATCGTGTTTAATTAATGAACAGTAATCGTGTTTAATTAATGATCAGTAATCATGTTTAATAAATGATCAGTAATCGTGTTTAATTAATGATCAGTAATCATGTTTAATTAATGATCAGTAATCATGTTTAATTAATGAACAGTAATCGTGTTTAATTAATGAACAGTAATCATGTTTAATAAATGATCAGTAATCATGTTTAATTAATGATCAGTAATCATGTTTAATTAATGAACAGTAATCATGTTTAATTAATGATCAGTAATCATGTTTAATTAATGATCAGTAATAATTTTTAATAAATGAACAGTAATCATGTTTAATTAATGATCAGTAATCATGTTTAATTAATGAACAGTAATCATGTTTAATTAATGATCAGTAATCATGTTTAATTAATGATCAGTAATAATTTTTAATAAATGAACAGTAATCATGTTTAATAAATGATGTTTTCACTGGAACATTCTCTCTTAAAGTGAATATTTCCCTCAGTGAAAACTGTCCTGCATTGAGCTCTCCTGCACAAATCATTCAAACGTTTGTACCAATGAATCTTTTCTGATGTATTGAGGGAAATCTGTCATGTAAATATTCACCAACAATTTACATTTTATATCAAAAGAGTGACAGAAATAAAAGTGCAACATGTGACTCGGGGAGTCCTGCACATTTCTGATGTAAATCTGATCATTATTAAATTAAAAGAGTTTATCTACTCACTTTTGACAGTAACATTTATTGTCTTATATGTGATCTCTTTAGTGCTGTTGATGGTCTTCAGTTGATAAATTCCAGCATCTGTGCGTCTGCTGTCTGTGATGATGAGAGATCCAGTCTGATGATTCAGCTTCAGTCTCTCTCTGATATCATCTGTAACATGTGTGATCTTCCCTCTTCTGATTTCAGCTTTGAGAGTCGCTCCATAATACAGGTTCACATCATCTTTCTTTATACGATCATCATCAGTGATTAGAGGGACAGATTCTCCCTCCAATATGAACACTGTCCTCTGTTCATCTGTATGGACACAGAAGAGAGAAATACAGAGAAATGTTGATATTAAAACAGGTGAATGTTCTCACTGCACTGAAAACTGAACATCAAATATATTTATGAACAAACATCAGATATGATAATATTATTATAACCACTGGAAAAAAAGATAAGCTGCAATAATTAATTAAACAATAATTAAACATGTTTATTGCATTGTGAATATTAAAGCAGTTTATAAATTCATTATAATTTGATATTTAATATTTTAACGTTGTGACATACAGAAGGTCAGCAGCTGAAATATCATTACACATGTAAGATTATATAAAGATGTTTTTAATTGATTATAGATTGGGGTTGAGTTCAGTGTTTGTATTATCGTGTGTTTGAATGTGAGACGAGTAAAATCTTTATATCCGGGATGTAGATATACTCCTCTACAAGAGTCATCTACACAAATTACACAATATTTATCCTGTTAAAAAGGAATTGAATGATTTAATGATGTTGTGATGGATTATGATTGACATCACCGTCCTACATTTTTTCTTGTTCGACGAGAAATACGTCACAATACGGAAGTCGGTCACAACTTCCATTTCATGCCGACTTTAAGCGTCAAAACATCTGAAGTGGTCAAATAATTATAAAGTTGGTTGCTTGACCATTTGTAATAAAAAAAAATGTATGTATTGCTACAGTGCGCACGCGCATACACACACATTACAGTGCGCACGCACATTTTTGCCCACTGACAAACAAATGATCAGTCTATAATTTCAATGGTAGGTTCATTTGAACAGTGAGAGACAGAATATCAACAAAATCCAGAAAAACACACGTCAAAAATTTTATAAACTGAATTGCATTTTAATGAGGGAAAGAAGTATTCGACCCCTCTCAATCAGAGATTTCTGGCTCCCAGGTGTCTTTTATACAGGTAACAAGCTGAGATTAGGAGCACACTCTCTCTCACTGTTTAAATTAACCCACCATTATAATTATAGACTGATCATTTGTTTGTCAGTGGGCAAATGTACAATATCAGCAGGGGATCAAATACTTTTTCCCTCACTGTAACTCCTCTATCGCGTTTGAGGTATCTACGGCAAGTCAGAGGATTCAAAGCATTAATGGCACCGATGGCAATGAGAAACTTTGAGAGTAATGTGTGATCATTATTTTTGCAAACAGAACACCGTTTTTCTTTAAAGTATTTATTTACAGCTACACTTTTACAAATAACTGTTAGCCTACAAGCCACCAAAATTGCTACTAGACTCAAGAACTATTCCTTTTAAAAAGTACAATATTAAACAGTAGTTTATCAGATACATGCACACTTCAGAAATCAAAAACAGAATTTAAATGTAGACTGTGGTGAACGGTAACATGAACGGGGGCTTGTCTACACTACCTGTCTCCATTCTCCCACGGTGAGGATTCCAGTAAACGGTCAAATTGGGAATTCATCCGATCTCTAATGTCAGCCAGTTCTAAAATGCAGTGTGGACATATTTCACCTTACCTGTCCTCTGAGAATGATATTGAATTTTAACAAATCTCAGTCTGTCCTGATTGCGTATCCGCTTGAGAAAGGGCTCCAAATTAAAAAATGTCTTCAGGTGCACTCTCTTGGTCTTGGACGTTATACTAACACGTCAACCTGTCCACCATCAGGCTAAAGTAATTTATATTATAATATATTATATTGCCCATTTGCTTTTTCTGTTTTCATGGGGGCTGACATAAGATCACATGACCAGCTGAGTACTACGCACCGTTTCTTTGTAATGACACTTTTGGTTGCAGTATAAATGGATAATTTGTAATATTTACGACTGTGAATACAGTTTCGCTACAGTGGCATCAGTCACCAATAAAGAAAGCTTTGGTATGATGCTGCATTTATGCTAATACTGTATTAAGTCGAAGAGCACTGTTGTATCACCCAGGACAAAATACAAATAAAGCCATGTACACCTCTGCACAACATACAAGTTTTATCAATGAAATATCACTATATAATATAACCACAACCACCTTAAACATCTTTTGACTACAGATAATTATATAAAAAATATAGAAAAGATAATATAAATATATATTGTAGAATATCTGCCATCTGTGTTACAGATCAATCACAAGAAAACATCAACCCATGTATCTACTACAAATCAGCAATGGTCGATGTCCAGGACTGTCTGTAAAGCAGCAGAATAAACTTTTAAATATAAATAAAGATTTCAATGTGAATCTGACAATAACTCATGCAATTATACATTTGCATAATAACAAGAAAAGTTGACAAACTGGCCAACAGCAATTATGTCTGTAAACAATAAATAAATTGGCCTACTTCTGTAATATTAGCAACACACACACACACACACACACACACACACACACACACACACACACACACACACACACACACACACACACACACACACACACACCCACCAGTAAGTGAATACTAATTTGTGAATTAAAGTTAGTAAATAGGGTCTTGGTCATTTAATGTGCATTTGTAATGTGAAACAAAGTTCCTCTTTGCCATTAATGATTTGAATCCTCCGACTTGCCGTAGATCCCTCAAATGCGCTAGGAGTTATATACATGAGCAAATTAATGCGCTAATTAAGTTACGTGAGGCACTAAAATAACGCGCACTAACTTAATGCGTGACGCCGTCATGCCGTTTTCCGGTGTCTGAAATGGCGTAGATAGACCCTTTTTATCAGTGGCCTGTTTTTCATCTTAGCAACCCTAAAAATCTGTGATCATGTCTCTCTTATATCTCTCTTCATGTTTGCTGAAAACAGAGACTACAGTAAATTAGGCCCTGTATTATATATATTTATATGACTTACAATTAAAAAACATGTAACAAATTCTTTAGCCTAGATTATTATCCTTCAGTAAAAGTTCAGAGCAGAAGCTTAATTTCTTTATCACTCATTCTAACGCTCTCATTTATACTAAAATCACAAAATAAAATTCAACCAAATATGTAACGCTTCTGATATACATTAACTGACAAACACTGTAATATATTAATAATATTAAAACAAAATAAAGAAAGGAACAGGAGTAACCTCAGAACCACAATCTTTCTGCTCTTAGTCTGCATGTTTTCATGTCTTATCCCATCTAAAGTGAAACCATAAAATCACCTCTGCTCACATGTGATAACCCATCTATTCATTTTAGTGGAATACTGCAATGGATATTAAATATTTTCCATCATAAACCCTCATTGGGTCTGAACTTCCTAAGACTGAAATCCTACAATCGCCCCTGACAAAGAGGTGCAAGCATTTCATTTGGAAAGACTAACAATATTTTTCAAGTTAGTAGAAGTGAAAATATCAAAGTTACTTCACACAGGCACAATTGTTTGGCAGCGATGAACTTGTCTGGTCTGACTCAGTTCATTGTTGATTGGGTGAGAACAGTTCAAACTTACCAGATGTGGAAATAAACGAGTGAGACTCATTAAACTATAAGGAAAACACTGCAAATAACACATGTATGTGCAACCAAAACGTCCTTTTAAGTTAGGGTTAGGGTTTTTAAGTTGGATGAAAACGCGATTGTGAGCCTTTTACACGCGCTCCGCACACACACGCCCACTCTCTCTCACACGCGCGCTCCGCACACACACGCCCACTCTCTCTCACGCGCGCTCCGCACACACACGCCCACTCTCTCTCACACGCGCGCTCCGCACACACACGCCCACTCTCTCTCACACGCGGCTCCGCACACACACGCCCACTCTCTCTCACACGCGGCTCCGCACACACACGCCCACTCTCTCTCACACGCGCGCTCCGCACACACACGCCCACTCTCTCTCACACGCGCATGCGGACACGCACATACACAAACGTGTTTTAGTGACGAAATCTAGAAAATGTCTTGAGATAAACCCTGAATGATGTCTTAAGCTGTGGTAACTGCAGTATAAGCAGAATAATTGACTCCGGCCCTTTAATTATTTAATAATAACTCACACCCGATGTGTAACGGCACATTACCCCCTCAGGTGTGCATTATTTTAAACAATTCAACGGGCCGGAGTCAATTATTCCTTAATATACATAATAATGAACACCCTGAGTTACTAATACAGCCATGACATCATTCATCAATACAGTCAGCAGTCGAGTATCTGAATATCATTTAACAATCATACACTTCATTAATTACACTAAATCAATTATAATTACTGATAACAAACAGATGAAATATTAATAATGAACATAAAGTCAAAAACACATTTAAACTGCAGCACAATAAAGATCATTATTTTCATCTTGCTGTATCAGATGTAGGTGACACTTACCCTTTTTTCTTTCTTGTTCAGAGATCTTGCGGCGATAGTAAATCACACCAACAGCAGCAGCTGCAGCCACGAGCAGAACAGCAACAGTTATTCCTGCTATAGCACCTGCAGACAGCGGCGGCGGCGGCGGATCTGAAACAGATAAAGAGAGACGTCATTACTGTCACTGAATCATTAATCATCAGCACTAATAACCTGCAAAATATTCAGTATTAAGAGTTCATGAACATTTCACACTTTAGATTTGATTTATTTCTATTAATTCTCTCAGTTTCATTCACACAACGACAGCTGATAATATGAATCCCATAATAATCATGTCAGAAATGACATTTATAATGAATCCTGACGGGACATTTACAGAAATATTCCCAGTTAAAAACATGTTTTCTGAGGAACATTAAGTGTGACGTAATCATTGATCATGTTGTTGTTTATCTTTAATGACACACGAGTACACAATGTCATTGTTGCTGTATGTGTCAGTAAAATCATGCTAACACACACAAACTCATGTTGAGCGCTGCTAATGATAGAGACGGATTAACCCTTTAAACAATCAAATAATCCCAATGAAACAATATTTGATGAACACATGAACACACACAGTTCTTATAAAGCAAATCAAACATGATGTGACTGTAGATCAAGTGTGTGTGATGACATTATTATACTCTTCCTCTCATCATCAAAACACTTTCAGAGAAATCAAACTTGTGTGAATATGATCTGAAGTGTTTACAGACAGACGGTCACAGTACTTACGGTTCACAATAAGAATGAATCTCTTGTATATGGTGTCTCTGTTGCTGCTGCTGATCTTTAGTTTATATTCTCCAGTGTGTGCGGTTCTGCTGTTATTAATGATGAGAGATCCCGTCTGATCCAGATGTATTCTGCCTTTGAATCTCTCATCAGGAGAGAATGAGATCTTATTGTTCTCTTTATAAACTTTAGCGATGAGAATACTTCCAAACCTCCATACGATCAGTTCATCTCCAAGTGGATTAATAATATCAGTGTTTAGAGGGACAGGTTCTCCCTCCATCACCTCCACAGACTTCACTTCACCTCTAACAGGATCAATATCAGGTGGGGAATCTACAAAGAACAGATTCACAGACAGAGGTTATGTAAGGGATCATGTACAGTAATGTTACATCCCAAGGGATGTATATTATATCGTTGTGATATTTGAATGTGGTTTATTGTGGGTTGTGTTTCTCCCGGTCACTTTCGCTCTCCATTTAAGCAGGATAATGAGGCCCACCTGTCGCTCATCACCCATGATTGGCTCAGCCCAGGAATGGAGAGTTTAAGAGGCCCACAACTCTCTTCACCAGAGAGAGACACAGAGAATATTTTCTGCTGCACTAGTCATTATATCTCTTGGTCCCAGCATTGCAATTGTTGGGTGCTAATATGAGTAAGACAACAGTCTTGTCAGTTGTCTTTAAGTGTGAGTTGGATAACAGAATTGTCATTTGCAGTCGTTTACTGTTTATTTTCCTTTGGCAATGTCTTAATTGTGCAACTTCTACAAGTTTATTACCTAAGTTTGAATCTAAGTTGTTTGTGTTGTGGGATTATTTAGTAGGGAGATGGACGCCATTTACTTAGAAGTGTTCTGTTTTCTCTTGGTTATTTTTAGAGAGGGAGTTAGGGAAGTGATTTGAGTTTTCTTTCACTCTATAACCCCCTTTAGGAAGAATGTCTTTTGTATTAATCTAATCAACATTCCATTTTGAAATAGGTTATATTTATCTAAACATTTCAAACACGTTTGTCTTTATAAAATATTGTGAACACACTTTGCAACACATTTTTAACTCATTCAAGCAATTGGGAAACTGTTAAAATGAGCCTTCTGAACAGAATCCTCCACAGTCAAAAACTAAACTAAGTATTCTCAACAGCCCTACAACCAAAGAGCCATCAACTTCGGACATCAAACAACATCAGCTATGGACAGCGCTGTTTTAAATAAATAAATCTGATTGACGATTTTGCCTCTTCATTTTCATCGCCCCAACAACGAGTCCGCCTTTTTTGATGCGCACAGTTGATCGATGTGAGGCTGCACGGTGGAAAGGAATAAACGTAAATCGTCTTATAGTCTTGATCGGTATTTGCTTTTAAGCAGGTCAAAGGGAAAAACCTGCACTCACATAAGTAAGTGGAGGTGAAGGGGATGAGGACTTTCATAGCCTTTCAAGAGAGGTGGGGAAACTCAGTCCTATCCGTAAATCAACATGATATGATGCTTCAGTCACCTTATTAATAACAGAGCTAAAAGTATGGATTTATTTCAATGTGTTTGCAATTCTTTCAGCTTTCTGTCAAAATATTCCAGTGTCTTGACCACCAGACTAGAGCTTGTCCTCAATGTGATGCCGGAGCTTACAGGGTCTCATACAATCATTTGCTATCACCTCTTTGCAAATAACTCCCTTATAAACTTTATAAATAAATAAAATAACTTTATATATTCGTGATCATACTTCCTCCGTTTTTTGCTTGGCCCAGAATCTGCCTCATCTCCTGTAGACTTTTGTTTTGTAGACACTACAAAGCAATTCATTTTGCAACACGCATATGTATAACACACACTTTAACATGCAAGCTAACAGGACAGATGTGAACCGTTATGATTTATTTTCCCCACGCTGCGCCTCCCCTGGGACTCTCTGGCGCCCCCCTAGGGAGGCGCGCCTCACCAATTGAAAACTTCTGGTGCAAAAAATATCTAAAGACAACAGACACCCAAATCAGATCTAGAATATAAAAATGAATATAAGCGGACTGAGATTCTCCAGTTGTGCTCAAATTTATTAATGCAAGATCTGATTTTTTCTTGAACTAGTTCAACATGATCTTCACTTTTTAGTTTAGAAGTGAAATATGTGAAAACAGATCATGGAAATAAAATATTTGATCTTTTCAGAAACAATGTCTGAACACCAATCTTGTTATTAAGGATAATTTATAAATGTGGTTCAACTATTTTATAGAGATTTTAATAGAAGACATTTTTATTTGTATAGTGACTTTCACAACACACATCGTTTCAAAGCAGCTGCACAGAAGATAAAACTGTAATATCTATAATGTCTTAAGAGTCATCGTGTAAATAAAAATACATTTTATAATTTTTTTTACTTTCACTTCTATGTAAAACTGAACACAATATTCACAATAATCACGTGTGAGTCTATATTTATTCCCTCTCGTTGATTTGCAGCAGTTGCAGATATTGTTGCTCTTGTGTTACAAACTGCAGATCACAAAAGCTTTTCACATCCCATGTACTGTTGAAAATACCCATAAACATCTGGACAATCTGGTCCTTACGCAGGGGCGGTTTACGATTTCTGAGGCCCCATGCAACCAACCAACGGCCCTATTTCGAAAAATTTTGCAAAAAAAAAAAAAAAGACAATTTATTTTAAATCATGATTCCTTCTATCCGCCGTTGTAGCCAAGTATATTCAAAATGTTTAATGAAATACAAATCTAAAGATAATAAATGCATGTTATCCAGTTTTTCCACAATACAGTGATAAGAAAGCTATTTTTACCTACATATAGGTTTACAAAACACTGTGTGTGTGTGTGTGTGTGTGTGTGTGTGTGTGTGTGTGTGTGTGTGTGATGTGGGGGTGTGCACTTCACTTCTTCACCCAGTAACATTTTAAATTCAGTTGTTACAGTATATATTAATATTATATCTAATTATGTGTTGTTGACCAGATTGTAATTATAATATGACACAGTATTATTATTATTACTTTGAGGATATATATATATAATATAGTTCTGTCTTATTTACTTTCACCTGGAGGTTATATTCTGACACTGCAGTGTATTTATTGTTCATCATGTTGCAAAAGTCTGTATTATATTAGCAACGTAGGCAACATTCGTTACAGTATCGTAACAGTAAACACACAAGCCACGGCGGCCCCTCAGAACACTACAGCAGAACAAAAAACAACAACAACAACAACATCATCATTGCCGTTTATCAAGCGCTGAAACTTTGCTTGGTGCAGAATAATCTGGAATAATGTTAAACATTGTAACAGTCACCTCTTTGAAGCCTGAACTTGTTCAGAACATTAAATCTTTGTGACACCTGCGCTAAAAACGGTCTAGACGCAGCGCAATGACTGAAACAGAACGCAGGTGTCTTGACGTGTTTTTGAGACCTGAAGATATTTTTAACTTGACAGTGTCTAAAAACGTGCCAGTCCTACATGAGACACTGAAGGAACAGTGAGACGAGAAAGTGCGTGTTTACAAAGAGAAACAGAGTAGAAGCACGCAAAAACACATTCAGTGTGAACGGTATAGTATATTTTTCAATATTCTAGTATGTTTCTTATATATCAAAATACTTATATGAGTTTCCTGGCCTTTGTGTGACCCAGGAGAGAGCATATGAGGTTACTAAAAGTGTTGTTGCTGCTGAGGCCACAAAGAGCACCCAGCTGTAACAAAATAATGAGACTAAGGACCTTGAAGATAGACTAAAGCCAAGTTTCTACCAGTAAAAAGATATCAAAAGGCTCTGTGAGATAATGGTGGCAAATAGTATCCATTGGTTACAAAAATAACAAAGGGGCACAGAAATGAGGTAATGCCAGATAACAAACTGTATAGAAGAGGAGGTTGTGGACTAAGACAGTCAGAACGGACAGCTGGCCGGTCTCATGTTTGTTGGTGTTCAATAAACTACAACTTTGGCATCTGGAACTCAAGACTCCGAGAGTTTTCTTACAACTCAGAGAGATTCATCGCGATATTCCACGACATATCTTTGGCTCCAACTCGTGGGGCTGGCATTGAGGTCAAGGGGCAAAGGTCGCTGGTGGGACGGCTTGCACGATCGCACAGAAACACCGGCGCCAGAAACTGAGGTAAGCATCTTTGCTTAAGGTGTTTTTGTGTGATCTGTGGTAGCGAGTCCCGTAAGTGGCTTCCCTAAGACTTTTGCCAGTCCGGACATAGAATAATTTGAACTAATTGGCTAAAATAGAGGCGAGTTCCAGATTTCAAAAATAGGGGGTGGGATTGTTTAAAGAGAGTTTAAGAAAGTTTATTTGAAGAAGGTAGAAAAAGCCTGGGGTGAGTCGAGAAGCGACGCAGTGAAAATTCCCGGTTAGGTGCATTTATTCAAGGTTTTGCCAGAAGAGTGGCTGAAAATCCTGTACAGGTGAAAATCCTAACACGGGTGGAGAAGTGAAAATTGCAAGCAAAATTCCTCCAGGTGTTAGATTAAGTTATTTATTGCAGTGTTTGATCGGAACCCGGACTGTGCAGAAAACTGGGAATTGTTGAACTATGTGTGCATGTTTGAGATAATGAATAATGTGCATGACTAACTATGTTGTTGGTGCATGTGTGCTTACGGTACTAAATGCGCTGTTTTTGTGTTTATTCAAATGCATGATTGCAGTGTTGATGATGTATTGTGTGCAGAGGCAGAATAATACAGAGAATCAGGTGCACTAAGCAGGAAATGCTAAATGAGAGCAAAAGTGGAAAACTAATTGAAACAGTGAATTGAATAAAACAATGTTGAAAAAGTATAAAGACATAAAATGGCATCAGGCTTCTCTGATATCTCCCTGCCTTGCTCTCACTCACTGGTCAGCTGAACGGACAGCTCTGTGAGTGAGGGGAAGGGAGATTCAGAAGAGAAAAATAGAATAATTGGGAAAAAGATAAAGAAAAGGCAAAAAGTTTTCCATTACAGTGAACAAGACTAGAGAAAAATGCAGAGACAAGCGAAGTTTTGTAAAGTTGGAGATCAATGCAGATCTGAAGAGTGGGAGAGAGAATTGGAAAGAGCGCTGATAGAGTTAAAGGGAATCAGCGATCATTTTTGGAAAGAATCAGAGTACATAGATTACGTAGGGCAGAAGAGAAAATTAACTGCAAAAAGAAGGAGTTAATGAGAACCTTAACTGAAGTGGTGAATTTAGGAGAAATAGAACAGGAGTGGCCATTTGTTAACTGGTTGGATGTTGCGGTTAGGAACATAGATCCTAAATTATTTGTGGATCACATAACTACACTCTGTAAAGCAGGCCATAGAAATGAGATAGATATATACAAGGGACATTTGAAAGTGTCAGTCAAGGAGGCGAATATTCCTTACTTGAAATCTGAAGTGGCACATTATTGGGAAACGTTGTTTTAAGAGGGCAGACTTGGATAGGGAAACATAGATATGCATGATATAAAGCAGAATGCAAAACTTAAGTGTGTATTGCTAATATAGACATAGATAATGATGCATTACTTATGTGAAAGCAATGTATTGCTCATGTTGAAATAAATATGTAATCAAAAATGAAAGTAGCCTATAATGCATGATAAAGCAAATAATTAGAAAAATGAATGCATTAGTTTAAACACTTGTGACCATGCTGTATGTATAAGAAATAAGTAATGTATAATCATGTTATTTGTACCCAAGATGTATGTATAAGTAGTATGTGAGGTATAACCATGTTTTCAGAAAAGTTTTGTAAATCACAAAATAAGATTATATTAACAAACATAAACCATGAATAAACAAATAGTTGGTTTTGAGAAGAAATAAAGTGAAACCATATAAGCAATAAAAGAAGGAACATAAGCGAATAATAAAATAAAAGAATAAGAGAAAATATAAGTTAAGAAAATAAAGAGGATAACAAAAAGAGTAAAAAGAAAGAAATAAAAGATAATAAATAAATATAAGGGGAAGAGATAAGAAATAAAAATAAGTATAATAAATATATAAATAAGTATTAGTAGTAATAAATATTTTGTTTATTAAGTTGGATGTTATCCAGAAGTATAGTTGATAAGACTGGGATAAATGAGCACAGTTGTTGATTTTTTTTCATTCTCTCTCTCTTACAGTACGCTGGAGACTGAGTGCTGGGAAAGAGAGAAGGGAGGGGCTGCTAGAGTGAGAATAGGGAGCTGTGAAGGGAGGGCTTTGAGCAGGCACAGAGAAACAGAACAATACTTTTTTTTCCTTGTCTCAGTTTTCCTCCTGAAGCAGAAATCATAATGTGGAAATAAGATGTTACTGAATTTGAGAGGAGACTAACTGAGAGGAGAAAAGAAATCGAATTAAAAAGACTAATAATAGAAACACAGGGAATTAGTGATCATTTCTGGAGTTATGAACAAATTAAATACAGTCAAAAATGTTAAGGTGATTTTTAATAGGGAGAGTAAAGGAGAATTAGCACCAATGTAGAAATTGTCTTGAACAGAGACCCAGAATGGATGTGACCGCTGTAGGTGGAAGTACATGAGTTTTAATATAAAAAGAAGTAACAGATATAGCGATCAACCACTGTAAATAATGAGTGTTTTTATGGAAATAAAGGAGAGGGATAAAAAGAGGAGAGCAAAAGGAGGGGCAGAAGTAATAGGTTTGTTTTAGTATAATATTTTTTGAGAGCTCTGTGTTTATAAAGGCCTTGTGTTTGTAAAAAGTGTGAAAGGTTCTGTGTTTGTGAGAGAATCTGTGTTTTAAAGTATGGGAAGTATGACTGAAGTGTGATTGCGTATGGAAGTGTATGTTATATGAGCCCAATAAATATCAATCCAGATAGAGAGGTTGATCCTTTGCTGCATAACTAATGAGGAGTATGTATGCAGTTTACATAAAAGAAAATCTATTTAGACTATTTTCATCAATATAAGAGGCAGAAGAGATCTGATGATTAAAAACAAAGAGGGCACTTAATAAATATTATGATTGTAGAATTAAAACCAATGATAAAAATTATATTTGTATGTCTGTGTAAATGTGTGTATGTATATGTATATGTATGTATGTATGTATAAGGATAAATATAATACAGTATAAACAAACAAATAGCTGTAAAACAAAAATGTGCATGAAATCAAAAAGTTAACCCTTAGCGGACTGGACAATGTTTATTCTTGGGCTGTTCTTTTCATGCCATGAATGAAGCCTGATGTAAGATTAACTAAACTGAGAGCTGTTGAATGGACATGTGTCAGATCATAACTCCTTTTATATCAAAGTGATGAGTAAGAATATTTAGATTATAAAAAAGTGATAACTTTAAAGTGATTGAATTGCATTTGGGAAATCACATTATCTGGACAAACAATAAAGCTTTGAGTCGAGTGTATTGCGCTAAACTAAAGTCAAATAAGTTATTGGATTTTAAACCAAGGTTGTATTTAAGATAAGTGTTGTTATATTAAAGCAAATGGCAAAAGAGGACCAAAGATATGATAAAATAAGAAAATTATATTTTGTATCTTATGCAGTTAAACCTTAAATGTGAAAACTTCACATTTATGTGTCTGTTTTATGTTCTGTCTGGTCCAGTTTATGAGAG
The DNA here is from genome assembly GCF_025860055.1 of Xyrauchen texanus. NCBI lineage: Eukaryota > Metazoa > Chordata > Actinopteri > Cypriniformes > Catostomidae > Xyrauchen > Xyrauchen texanus. Next base: position 3,748,274 of record NC_068323.1, read on the forward strand.
AATACTATTTTAACATTATTAAATTAAACACAAGAAAGTTGTTTTTGAATTTTCTATGATTTTAAAAATGTCTGGAGAACAATTTAAATGTGAGTGCGGCGTTATCGGTGTAAACTTGATCAACCAACAAAAGATAGGCAGAGATTTTTTATTTTTGTTAGGGACTGTCTGATGAAGGCATTGAGGATGACTTTGAGGGGAAACAGGCCTCTCTTGATGTCTTCAGACAGACAGAAAGGGGCCCCGACTTTAGAAAAAGATAGAAAGCAGATAGATAGCTATTTTATTTTTATTTTATTTATTTTTTGTTTGGTATAGGTCTTGGTTGATCATGGGTACACTGAGGAACTGCATTTGAGACTAAAATTAAAGGAAAATAAATTTAAGAATGATTTGGATCATTTAAAAATTAGTCTTTGGGGCGGGTGAAGCCCATGGAGAAAGGTTAAGATTAAATTGAACATCATAACTTCGTCATATATGAATGTTAATAACTTCATATTCATGTGTCTATTCTGTGTTTCATTTGTTATTATTATGTATGTTGTTTCACTAACTCATTCTGGAACTAGTTTCTCCCCATTGCAGACGGCTGAGAAAGATGATTTTATAGACGTTACTAATGCTGCAGGAGGAAATCAGGACACAAAGAAGACTGAAAATGATGTGATTGATCTGATTGATCTTCCTGCGCTCATTACTGCTGGTAATCATTATTGATTTGCCATTTATAATGTGGATTCAAATTTCTCTGGAAAAGTTCATTTCAGTCTTATACGATCACTTTATGATTTTCCAGAATGCCATCAATGGGTTCAATGCCCGTGTCTAAATTGTTCTGAGGGTCTAAATTTAAATCCGGCAGCTAACCACTGATTTATTGATTTGAAGAGTAAATATTACAAATGTATGGCAAAGTTATAGAGTTACCTATTGGATTGGTTACTCCCCCAAATTTTCCAGAGAGTACCCTCATAATAAAGAAAAAAAAAAAGGAGCTTAGTGTGTGCTATAAAGTGCTGATTGAGTGTCTATTTCTATTACTACTATTTTAGTTTGCCATAGTTAATACATGAAAGTGTAATTTTAGAGGTATAATAGTGATAACTGTTAAAAGATGATGAAACATTTGGATAAAAAATAAATAAATAAATAAATAAATAATGTAAGAGTCATGAGAAATTAAAAGTACGTAGTGTATCTTACTGAGCAATTATTTCAAAACACAAGAAAAGAGATATGTTTTTAGATATGTTTGTCTTTTAAGACTTTATTCTGTTTAATCTTTTACTTTTCTGTTAGTTTAAAAACTTGATTTATATTATTTTATTAGATAGAATGGAAGTTCCTTCACCTGAGAAAGTGTAAGAAATGGAGAAAGTAGTAATAATAAATTATTACTTAATAATAAAAAAGGGATTATAATATATTAATAATAAGATAGGTGTTGTAAATGTAAAGCTCTGCATGAACAGAAGGCTAAACATAAGTTGTATTGATTATATAGAGAATGTCGAAAAAGACATTGTGTTCTGTTTTATTAAAGATTAGAAGGTTATTTGTATGTTGTTTGAATGGACAGAAGAAAGTAAGATGAGAGTAGTTTTTGATGAGAGTAGTTTTTGTTTTTAAATGGTGTGAGATGAGAAAGTTTGAAAGCAGTTAATATAATCAGTTATTATAAATATCACTATTTTTACTGTTGAAGAATAAATTAAATGTATTATTGTGAAACAGTGTAATGCCCCACTCCTCACTCTCAGTCTAAAATTGATAAGTGTCTGCTTGAAACAGAAACACAAGAGCAGAATTTGAAGAAATAGTCATAAGTGTTTTATTTCATTTTATTTTGGTTTGATTTTATTTTTATATGTAAAATGATGTGCCTTATTGGACAATAATGTTAGATAGAGTGATATGAAGGAGTTCAAACAGCTCTCCTCATCAATGATTAAAGATTTTATATATTAAGAGGGCAATCTAAAGTTAAGGGTTTATACTAAAGAAAAGAGATTAAGTTGAAAATTCATCTGAAAGAATAAATGTAGGTTCAAAAACTATCTAGAGACTATTATTGAATTGAGGTGATGTTTTTAATTAAGCTTCCTAGAAGCTTGAGAGGCTTTGTTCTGATGTTAGTCCCCACATAGTTTTGTGTAACATTTGCTAAAGTAGCAGAAATAAAACCTGAATGGAAATGAATGATCTTTAAATGAGTTCAATTTTAGCATATTTTACTTTTACTTTGGACAATTTTAATAGATTGATGAATTTTTAATAATGCTTTTTTTAACCATGTTTTGAATTGTCTCCATATTTAAGCATTTGTAGATGTTCCATTGGCTGTGTCGGTTCTCTGGTGATACTCCCTGAAAAAGAAAATATCTGTTTACTGATACCAAATTATTATGGATTGAGGACTGAGCAGTATCAAGACCAGGGGCAAGAGGTGACGACCCAATGACGGGTAAGACTTGACAATGGCGTCACCGCCCAAGAAGGTTTGAAAGGGTTTTAAGGGGTGGATAAATGCTGCATTTTAATAACCGCTTTACTAAAATAACTTATCACAGTGTTAAATACCAAGCATTCTGTCACTGTGTTGTCAGGGGATCATACCCTGTGTAGAGGATTATTTATAGATTGGTTTTTGGGGTAAAGTTTTGAGAACCGTTGCAGACAAAGGAGTGCTTGACATTTTATAGAAGTATTAAACAAACATGGGGAATGTTTGTATGATAATGAATTTAGACTGGAAGATGATTTATTACTTTTACTTATGCTTTAATTGAACTCATGTACATTGTAAAAGTAATGAAGAATGGAAAAGATACATGGTGGTAACTAAAGATTAAGATTGCTTGTCTTGTTTGATTGTAACAATATAAATGGAATTAATTAAGAAATAGGGTGCAGGGTTGGCTACAATTGGTATAATAATTGAAACAACAATTCTTGAGAGGGGAATAATATTATATTGTCTGTTACCACTGATTAAATAATTATGTAAAAAAAACAGATGAAGTACTGATCAATGTAAATGGCCCAATGCAACAGAAAGACCAAACTGGGAGGAAATTGATTCCTCCAATAATATGTTATATATTTGATCATTCTTTTATTGATTTAATATTCTGAATTACTCTGATATAGTCTGAAACTATGAAAAACAGCTTAGCTTGCAGGGAAAATTAATTAATGTGATACAGACATTGAGAGTCCTTGGGAAACAGGAGGAAATGAAATGTATGTGATAAGTGAATGAGTAGGGAGTTTTAAGATAAGGAACACCTGTGGTAGTTTACCTCCTCTGTGGAGAATTATAGCCTTTTTGTGAATTACCCTTTCTGTGAATGACCATGAAAAATGTTGTGTATAGATACTAAAGGGATGATCTAATGTTTTTAATTGGAACAAAGTCAGGCTATGCCCGGCTCCTGCCTGGAGGAGGCAGAGGACCCATGTGTTATTTAGTGCTAGAAATGAGATGCAACAAATGTGTGTGTAGCAAATGACTCTAATAAGGAAATCATTTAATATATTAATCAAATGAATGCAGAAAGTAATGATTTTTAGTTAATATAAAACATGTAACCATATGAGGTGATTACAGTGTTCTTTATGCATATAAAATGAAATAGTCATGCTGTTGCCATCATTGAAGCAAGTTAGGACAGGATGACCAGCTGAAGGAGAGAAGGTAGAAAACAATTGCGGCCTACAATACCAATGAATAAGAAAGACATATTAATATGGATGTTATTACTGACATACTTGGGACAAGTGTTGCCCCCAATGATGGGGCCTACCAGAGAAACGTCCCAAGAAGGACCAGGATCACCAGATGTACAATTCTAAGAAAGCATACTGCAGAGTGGGTTCCCTACAATCAGCCTTGGAGATCTTGGATGTCCTTTTCAATGAAGCTGACCTAAAACAAAATACTCCAGAATGTGAATTAAGAAAGTACAGAGCACTTGACGGACTGTATTGAAGAAACTATGAATATGGACTTCCCAACGATGAACACGAGGCAAGATTCAGACAAAGAAGAGCAGCAAGCACAAAACTAAGAACCCGAGGAAGAAGAAGTTCAGCAGGAACCGGCTACAGAATCTGAGGAAAGAGAAGAGGAAGTAGAAGGACAAGCGAAAGTAGGGGAAGAGCACGTTGCGGCAGAAAAAGGGATTGAAGTGCCGCAGTAGAGCAGGAAAGCATAGAAATTGAGACGGAAGTATATGTCACAGAGGAACAGGACCAAGAAGGTGAAGAAGGAGAAAGACAAGAAGAAAGTGATCGTCCTGCTGAAACAGATTCAGAAGCAACTGAAGGAAATGAAACAGGCCAACAAGCGCAGTTGTTCGAGGAAGAGTTGTGGCACATGGAGAAAGAATGGAAGCTCAAGGAGGTATTAGTGTTGATGATGCTGTTACTAACATATTTGGGACAGGTATTGCCTCCTATACAGGGCCTACCGGAGAGGAGATCCAGGAAGGCCCAGACTCTCCAGGTGAAGGACTGTCACAACGACTATGGTATGATGAATTTCCTACAATTGACATCTCAGACCTTCAATGTTATTCCCCCGAATGAGCAGAGACTAGATAACATAGCACGAGAAATCAGAAAGAAGCGAACGCCTGGATCACTAAACAAAGGTGAACCCGAAAAGCAAAGAATCTGGATAAGCAATTTGGCTAAGCAGAACAAACCGAAGAATCGGCCTCAAAAGACACCTGTCAAAATAATCACCCAAAGACTGAAAAAGCAAATAAATTTAGAAAATGATATGGAATCCATAGAGTCAGCAGGAACAGAGGAACTATTACAATATGCAAATCAAAATGACTGGTATAAATGGGCCAGATATACAGCTAAGCAAGCAAAAATGACAAACTGTGTAATGTGCTCACCCACTCCATTGAAAAAATTTGTAGTAGTCCCAAATCAGTATGATTATAAGCATTGCGCTGAGTATTATGCCAAAAAATTGTGGTAAAACAGGGAGAACAGTGTACTGCCCAGCAGAATGTTTGGCATTCTTGGGTCATCCGGAATATGATAAATATTATAAGATGATAGGGTGGGGAGATGAAGGCAGAAAATTAGACAAATACGTGTGGATAATGAGAAAAAAGAAAGCACATTATCATATAAAATAAATTGTCAAGTGGAGTATGAATGCTTTAACAAAACTAAAGGAAAAACGAATGTAGGACAATTTAAGGGCAATTGTGCAGTAATATGGCATTTAGATGATGAAATGTTTTTTAATAATAATGTGATTAGGTTTAGATTTAGATTGCTGTATATACATACATACCAAATAATACATCCCCAGAAGGAACTTTTACCCAGGCGATGAGGAAACTGCATGACCTGAGAAAGGAAGTTAAATCTAATGTAGGGAGAGATCAGCGGTTTGGGCAATGGTTTGATGATCTTTTTGGTTCATGGAAGTTGGGGCTAATGAAAATAGGTATAATAGTAGTTACGGGACTGACCCTATTTGCATTATTGTTATGTTGTATTATACCCATTCTGAGATCAATTATGACTAGAACGGAGGCTAAGCAAATGGTAGCCGTATCAATGATGACAACGCAAACAAGTGTTGCAACCAGACAATATACCATTGGGCCAGGATTGGATGAACTTGATGAGATTTACTGAGAAGCAATCAAGAAAATAACAATGTAAGGGGAATTTTATTTTTGAACACTTTTCTCATGTTTTTGATAGTAAGGGAGACAGCAAGACTATTGTACTTTCATTTTACATAACAAAATAGGTAGCATCTCAAGAAAGGAGTTAGAGGGTGTTTTGTTTGTTATTTTTGACATATTCCCCTATTATCAATGTAACCAATTTCTTATTACTTATTGGTGAAGTATATCTTTAGTACACTGCATCTAACCAAATAGAAGTAGCATTTTTGATGATTATGGTTCCATATAATGTATATGTGAAGTTATTGCCAAGAGAAGACATATAAGAGCTATATTTGAAGACAGGAGCGACGAGCACCTCAGTGCTTGGCTGCAAGAGCAAATAGACTCAACTGGTGGTTTAAAAACTCGCTGTCTGCTCCAACACACCACCAGATAGCGCTCCAGGCTACCGGAATTGTCTGTGAGTTCCTCTGGCAACGAAGGATAAATATTACTATGTTACTTTTAATAGTGTTTTGTTAAAGCATATATATATATATATCTTCTACTCAATGGATAATCAATTGTACTCTACATCACGCAAGGCTTCACATTTGCATGCACATGCTTATTACAAATGAGTTGATTTCTGTCACCCACCCCCAGGAACAGTGATAGCTAGAGGACTGGGATCTTTTACTCCTTCCTAGTTAAGTGTGGATGGAGAGGTTTGGTCCCAAGTTCTGCAGAGTGCAGCCCCATAAAAATGGCATTGGATAGTGGACTGAGTGGCCTACTTTGGCTACATGATGAAATGGGACAGGCTAGCTTGTGTGACTGCACTCTGGTTTGAGGGAAATAGTGTGTGAGACTTTTTTAAGTCTCAGAGGTGGGAATATATAGTATATTTTTCAATATTCTAGTATGTTTCTTATATATCAAAATACTTATATGAGTTTCCTGGCCTTTGTGTGACCCAGAAGAGAGCATATGAGGTTACTAAAAGTGTTGATGCTGCAGAGGCCACAAAGAGCACCCAGCTGTAACAAAATAATGAGACTAAGGACCTTGAAGATAGACTAAAGCCAAGTTTCTACCAGTAAAAAGATATCAAAAGGCTCTGTGAGATAATGGTGGCAAATAGTATCCATTGGTTACAAAAATAACAAAGGGGCACAGAAATGAGGTAATGCCAGATAACAAACTGTATAGAAGAGGAGGTTGTGGCCTAAGACAGTCAGAACGGACAGCTGGCCGGTCTCATGTTTGTTGGTGTTCAATAAACTACAATTTTGGCATCTGGAACTCAAGACTCCGAGAGTTTTCTTACAACTTAGAGAGATTCATCGCGATATTCCACGACAACGGCCCCTCATCCGTTTGCTCGTATCTGTGCGAGTGTGTGCCCGTGGGCGAAACAAGTTCGGAGGGCCTGTATATTTTTAATAAATTACAAACCCGAACCCAAAGTCCTACTGGCCTAAACCCGGTGAACCGCTCTGAGACCGCAGACAACAGAATAGTCGCGTGTGTACCCAGAACAACACGTCACCCCTCAAGCACTTTTTGCAGAGCTTTACTACTTGGGCCGAGGGGCCCCACGCAATTGTGTGGTGGTTAAAATTGCTACTGTTCCTCACGGAGTAAAAATGTAATAATTTTACAAGCGGGGATTTCTCCCTCAGGTAACACACAGTTTTATATTGTGTCTGTGAGGAACGAGACGTGCAGCTGTGTTGAGTTTTACTGACAGTAAACAGATGTGTGACTTTATTCAGTTAATAAACTTCTCTGGTTTCCACATTGAGTTTATCTGTAATAATGTAATAATAAAGTGGGGCATTGCGAACTATGTTTTAAACACTCATCATGAAATCTAATTTACATCAAATGGTAATTAAAATAATCTCAGATCGTCTGGATTTGATTTATTGAACAGAATGTGTTTGTGCATCTGAAACAGCAAGTGTCATTTTAAACAATCTTTATATTATGTTGCTTCATAAAAGTGATTGTGTAGATAAATGTTTATATTGCATTTGTGTTTTTTGCTGAATTCTGTGTGTCCTGTGTGCAGCAATGAAAAGCTCAACTTTCGCATCCCCATACGTGAACTGCAATATATATTTTAAATTATGATTTTGTATTTGTCCTGTCCGCCGTTGTAGCCAAGTACATTCAAAATGTTTAATGAAATACAAATCTGCATCTTTGCATAATTTTTGATTTGCCAATTTGGCAATTTTGTAATAGGAGGAATTTTTTTTAATCGAGTAATCAAATTAAATCGAGTAATTATGACAGCCCTAAAATCAATGTAAAGCACATAGCAGCACGGTATTATAGTGATTATTGAACATTTCTGACTGTTAATAAATGTGTGTAAAATGATCAAGATTTAGCCGGTTTATATTTTCTCAAATCAAAAGGAAATCCAGAAAAGACACTCAAACGACGATTGTATGTTAACTCCGTGTTGCACACAGTACTTATACTGGTGCCATAGTTCTACCACAGACTCAAGCACTACAGAGGTGTTCATTAAATACAGATGTATGTAACTAATGCTTATGATACGCTGATAAGAGAGCAAGGCATTGTCAAGACAAACACCACAGACCTCCATCTCAGGGGGCTGTTCACTCCAAACACGTCCATCGTTTTCTATGTATGCATGTGCTAGAAGGACGTCTTTGACTGCTGTGCTATTTTTTCAGCCTCTCGTGAACAAACAATTTTTTTTATTATTTATTTATTTTATTTTTTTCACCCCCAGACACTTTGTCAAAATTCAGCCTTTAAAATGCGCCATGATACACCCGTGTTCTGATTGTCCTCTTGCACTGTGTCTGTTTTAGCAAGTCATTGTCAGTGTTTGTCACACATCCAATATTCAAATGCTCATTTTAGCATTCAAAGGGGAATTTCTTAAATTCAAAGAATATTGTAATTTTAATTTGACAGCCCTAAATTATGCATCTTTACTTAATCTATTTGTGTTGGGACAACATGAATATTTTGAGTTTGGTTAACTGGGGATTTCTAATTTCCAGCATTCTTTGCATGACACTCGTTAGGAAGAGTTCATGTCAAAATGAAGTGTTGTATAATGTGTCTTTGTGCAAGATGAATGGAAAGGGGGAGACCTGTTAGTGTTTAATGTTTTGTGTTTATTAGAAGAGTCTAGAAGAGTAAATCTTTTGATTTCTGAGAACTTATTAGGGTTTATAATGTGACTCAGATTGTCAATCTCTTAAAGTTTCATCTCACACCCATCAGAGCTACAGTCTGTTCCCCCTCCTGTCTTCTGGAAGGTCGCACAGATTCATCTGAGCATGTATTAGCAGGTTTAGAAAGTTTCTTTCCCAGAGTTTTCTCCCGCTGAACTTTGGGATTGACTGTAACATTTAACATATTCTCACTGCATGTATTCACTGGTGCAGAGTGAGCAGACATGTTTAAGAAAGACAGTCACACAGGTTTGGAACGACATTAAAGAGGAAATGATGACAGAATATGTAAATGATCCATTAAAATGCTCACCATAGACTGTAAGAGTGAATTTCTTCTCTGTTGTCCCAGTGTCGGTGTTGATCTCTATTTTATAATCTCCAGAGTGGATGGTTCTGATGTTTGTGATGGTCAAAGATCCAGTCTGATGATCCAGCTTTAGTCTTCCTCTGAATCTCACATCAGTAATATCCTCGATCTTACCTCCATCAGTGATTTCAGCTATGGCAACACCTTCAAACCACCACAGGATCTTATTATACGTCAGTATTTTATTATCATCAGTCTGTAGAGTGACAGAATCTCCCTCCATCACTGACTTTCTTTCATCTGCACCCGAGACACCTGGAGAACAAACCAGAAGATTTCACTTTTATCTCACTGATAAACAGATCCAACTGTGACTGTTTTATTCTTGTTTAATAAATGAATTAAAATCCCGTCAGTGTCTCTAGAATCTAAAGATGTGATATATTTATCATTATTCATTTATCAAATGCTAACAGCTACAACACAAGATGTTTAACGGCCTTCTGCTCTCAGAATTACTTTCATCCACTTCTGAAGTCATAATTATGAGCGTCATGTTTCAGTTCTTTGATCTAGACAACCAGCTGATGATACTGTAATTATGGGTGAATACATGCCATTTTCTCTGTGCAAACATTTACAATAAGCGTCAAATAGATGGTGCTTGTGTGCACTTATCCTGGATACCTCAAACTACTGAAAAACATTAATTACATCCGCGTGTATCATTGCAAGAGGAAAAACTAACTTTTCACAGATTCCCAATCAATGATCCTGAGAGACTGAAGCTTTGGCTGTTCACTGGGATATCAACACACCATTTGAGTCACTTAAAATATTGAGAGTGTGCAGTAAATATTTTCCCCCGGTCGATTTCAGACCAGCTGAGGGATCCGGTGATATCAACATGCCAACACGCTTATGTTACGTGAGAGACAGTTTGAAATCCACCCTCATGAACGTGAACACCACAGCTGGCCGAAAGTGAACATTTATAAAAAAAAACAAGTTTTAAATATTTATTTCTTACACACACCAAACGCTTCACTTCAGAAGACATTAATGAATCAACTGGAGTCGTATGGATGACTTATTATAGATCAATTATGCCTTTATGTGCTTTTTGGAGCTTCAAAGTTCTGGTCACCATTCACTTGCATTGTATGAAATATTCTTCTAAAAATCTTAATTTGTGTTCAGCAGAAGAAAGAAAGTCACACACATCTGGGACAGCATGAGAGTGAGTAAATGATGATAATGTTCATGTTTTTGGGGAAGTAATACTTTAATAAGCTGCTCTCTCAGACTGTATGAGCAGCACAACAGACACATGAAGTGTTTTCTCTCAGGACATCCACCTCATGAAGAGTTCAAAATGCACCAAAACTCTCCAATGTGTGAATATAATCATGTGTAATATAATTCACATTTATATTCCACAAATCCTCTTCTGCACATTACACACAACTGTACAAACATTATTGTGTATTTCTCATATTTATATTATTTGTGTCTGTTTTGGATGTTTTTGCACCGGAAGCTTCTGTCAGGATCAATTGTTTGTGTGTTTAAGATCATTGTGAATCTAGTCCAGACTTGTCCTGTGTATTTGGATGAATGTGAGCTGTAATATTATGATGGACTTCAATAATAATAATAAAATATGAGAATATCAGTAAGTGTGAATATTATTGAAGTGAAAGTGAAAGTACTGATAAATATAAATGAACACTTACCGCACAAGAGTGATATGAACAGAAGGGTTTTGAACGTGTTCCTCATATTGTTGTTAATTGCAGTTTGAAGTTTGGACTTGATAAAAGACATTTAATCGCAATTAAAGGTCTGAATCTCTTCTGTCGAGTGAATGTTTTTCTGAACCGCACCCACCTGCACCCGACTGACACAAAACCCGAATAAACCCCAACAGAGCGACTTTAAACCGACTGTGATCACTCATTAATCCGATCCATAATACATCTGTTTATATGTTATCAAAGATCAACCAGAACATTTACATATAATCATTTCTACAAGTTTGGAGCGAAACACAAAAGACTCCGATAATGGCGGCGTCAGAAAACTTCTTCCGCTTCTTCTTCTTCTTCTTCTTCTTTTGGTTATAATGGCAGCTTGCATCCTAAACGTACTACCGCCCTCTTCTGTTTTTTTTTTAAAAAACTTCTATATATAAAGAAGCTGCTCAAACATCTTCTACCTCGTTCACTCCCACCAAACTCCAATATACTCTTTACTCCTGTTCTATTTCATATTTCCAGCAACTAACAAGTAAATGTTCTACAGATTCTGACATCTAACAATTATCACAAAAGCCCCCTGCTGAAAAAACCAGCTTAAACCAGCCTAAGATGGTCAGGCTGGTTTTGGCTGGTCTCCCAGCCTGGTCATAGCTGGTTTATCAGGCTGGTTTTAGAGGGGTTTTGAACACTTTTTTTAAAGCTGGTCAGGCTGGTCTTAGCTGGTCAGTGTTGGATTTAGCTGGTCTTAGATGGTCTTAGTTGGTCAGGCTGGTCTTAGCTGGTCAGGCTGATTTTAGCTGGTCAGTGTTGGCTTTAGCTGGTCTTAGCTGGTCTTAGTTGGTCAGGCTGGTCTTAGCTGGTCTTAGCTGGTTTTAGCTGGTCAGGCTGGTCTTAGCTGGTCAGTGTTGGTTTTAGCTGGTCTTAGTTAGCTGGGAGACCAGCTTGACCAGCTAAGCCAGGCTGGGAGACTAGCTAAAACCAGCTAAGCCAGGCCGGGAGACCAGCTTGACCAGCTAAGCCAGGCTGGGAGACCAGCTAAAACCAGATAAACCAGGCTGGGAGACCAGCTGACCACCAACTTGTCCAGGCTGGGAGACCAGCTTGACCAGCTAAGCCAGGCTGGGAGACCAGCTAAAATCAGCTAAGCCAGGCTGGGAGACCAACTAAAACCAGCTACTTCCAGCTTAAACCAGCTAAGACCAGCCAACCAGCTTAGGCTGGTTTTAGCTGGATTTTTCAGCAGGGCCGGTTGGATGCTTCCCTATAATGTGAAGTGAACTATTGAGATTATTGTGTCCTTTTCTTAACCAAATCATGATTGTCTCCTCTTTTCTATTCCTCCCTTTTCACAATATCAACTCTATTTTAAATGAAATGCAAATGTCTTCCTTTTACCTCCCGATCGCACTACTGCTGCCACTTTTAATGATATATTTCCATACAGTGCCCTTCTCATTTTGAGAGAATAATACTCAGTCATGAGCTGTGATTAATCACGATTAATCGCAAATTAAAATACTAGGATTTACTTCTAAACCTGCAGTGTTGAAATAAATAAATGCATGACAATCTAGTTTAAGGAAACAGATTCTTCAGTTTTATTATCTCAACCATTAACATTTATGTAACAAGTGTTCAATAACATTCTCTTCATTTGTTGAGGCATCCATATGAACTGCAGACATATTTTGCAGAAACCAACAACTGTCTGCTACAAAGTCACAAATAGCTTACCTGTAAACATTTTGCATAGTAACATCAACTCAAATTAATGCAACAATAAGTAGGCCTATTTTAGAAACGGAATGCCATAACCTCTGTGAAGAGATGGAGTGAATAGTCTCTACATTCTTGGTATAAGATCATTACTTCAAACAGTGTGCATCTGTGCAACATGCCTCCTGTCAATCAATAATACAGTCTACTCTTCTTTCAACCAGTTGCTCAGGCAGACTAGCTTGTTCACATTTTCAGATGATAGAGCTGACCTCTTCTTCTGCAGAATGTGGCCTGCCAAAGAGAACAGTCTCTCACACGGCACTGTTGAGGCAGGTGTAGCCAAGTACCTTTTAGCAATATGGGCCAGCTTACCATATGCACCTGCTTGTGACGACCACCACTGTAGTGGACATATTTCTGTGCTGACACAGGGCTCTGCTTTGTACCTCTCTAGAGATGTATCTGTGGACAGTACTTCATCATCAGACTCTGACTCTGATCCCATCAGTAGGAGGGCCATCTTCTTCTTTGGTGGCTCTGGCTCCACTTTTTCTCCAGGGGTCTGTGGTGCAGGTTCTCTATCCTTCAGCATCTCACTCAGCTTTTGCCACACCTCTCCCCTCTCTGCTCTGGGCAAGCACCTAAGGTTCTTGAACCTAGGATCTAGAGCGGTTGCTACCTTTAACCACCACAGGTTTGCGTTCTCCTTTCGCCCGTTGAGGTCCTTTGTGAATGCAGCCTTGAAGCGCGCTATGTAGGCAGGGTCAACATCTGAGACATCCATTGTACGCAGGAGATGACATAGTGCAGGTAGCACCACGGAGCAGGATACATACTTTTCACCACCTAGGAGCTCAGTGATGTACCTACAGTGCAAACACAGCACCACACAATTGACTTAATGATTACAGTTTTCATTCAGATGACATCTATTTAGGGTATAGGCCTTAAATTATGTCTAGATGACTTACAAATTACTTATTTTTATCAGTAAAATTGGAGAAGACAGAGATATCACATTACCTGCAGGGCTCCAGCAATGTTTCCAACTTTGCCAGCCTGTCATATTAGAGGTTAGCATGGCTAAGTTGTGCTTCTGCTGTGCCAGTGTTGCTTTCAGTGGATCCTTGTTGTGTTGAATCTGCCTTATCATTTCAAGAGTTGAATTCCAGCGCGTCGGTACATCCTGGATGAGGGACTCCTCTATTATTCCATGAGAGGCTTGATGAGCTTTCAGCTCTGCTGTGTTTGCGGGACTGTGTCTGAAGTGTCCGACTATTTTACGGCACTTGGCTAAAACGCTGTCAAATCCGCTGTCCCGTAAAGCCACGGTGATCACCCTTTGTATCATGTGCACCACACACGGCACATGCACGAATGGTAGACTCCTTGCAGGGGCAATCATATTGCGAGCGCTGTCTGTTCCTATAGGTGTGACCTTGCCCGTTATCTCCCACTCATTTGCAACTTTGAGAAACTGGCTAGCGCATGCTTCGGCAAAATGCCTTTCTTCCGTTTTTAACACGCCTAAAGTGAATGAGTGCAGCTGCCAGTTGTCATCGATTAGGTGTGCTGTTACTCCGAGGTAGTTATGGTTACTTACTGAGGTCCAGTGGTCTCCAGTAACTGCAATAAAAGTACCTTCTGCCAACTGCCTCACTTTCGTAGCTTTTTCAGCATCGTACAGTTCATGTATTCTCGTAACAATAGTTCCCCTCGAAGGTAGCTTGTATGATGGGTCAACTGTGGCGATCTGAATGATGTCTTGAAGCCCCTGGTCCTGAACTATGTTGATGGCCCTGCAGTCTGTGGCGATCCATTTAGCGATTGCACTAGTTAGCTTGCTGTTGTCGATTTGTTGACAAACTTGCCCCGGCTGCACTCCGCCAGTGTCGTTTGACGAGCACGGCTTGTTGATCCTTTCTCGGAACTAGCATCTTTGCTAACGTCAGCAAAAATGTGTTTTGCCCGAAGATGGTACTTCAAACTTGTCGTGCTTCGGTGGAAGGACAGTTCATCATTGCAATAAGTGCACACAACTTTGGTTTTTATTAAAACTTCCATCTGCAAGCTTTTTGTAATGAAACTTGCCGTTCAGCAGAACGGACACCGTCTCCTCTGTCATCGTATTACTTGCGTTTGCCCTGCCCTTATCACACAAAGCTAGGTAACCATCAGCGCTGTGATAACGGGAAGAAGTTGAGGTCAAACTTGATCAAATTATTAATTTGCGCTAAAAAAATAATAACGCGTTGAAAAAATATATATTAATCGCATACGTTAACGCGTTAACGTTGACAACCCTAAAATATATAATTTATCATCACATAAAATAAAGTGGGACTTAAAGCGTTTGTCTGTCGTAAACAATAAGGCAGACAACATCCAAGACAAAAAAACAAAGAACTGTAAACAAAACAAACAATAAACCGCAGTGTTGTATCGGAACTCGCAACGCACCAGCCATACTCGGTGCCATCTTGAAACATCCAGCTCATTAGAACAAGACACCATTTATATAAGCGATATCTAACTGATTAAATGTATCTTTGTAGGAAATGCATCCTGTAGTTTAATGAGGCACACCACATATTTTAAAGATACGTGCCAGCACAAAGGAAACACACCAAGGACACACGTCAGAATGCTACTAATTAACAGAAACACATTTTGTTTTTAAAGAAATACACCTGTTTTTCAAGGTTATCCACCATAAATCCTTCCCAGGCTTCCTTATCAGAATAATTATCCCTGTAATAAGTGCACTGTAAGTCACTTTGGATAAAAGCGTCTGCCAAATGCATAAATGTAAATGTTTCAACATGATGTTGCATATTTCATCTTTCCCTGGTGCATTCTTCCCAGTTTTAGCCAGCGACTTACTTAACTCTCCCTTGCTAAATGAGACATTTTGTTCACCCTCAGTGCTTTCCTTTCTCCTTAGTGCCACCAAGTTTTCAGAATTGGTTTTCTCTCTGCCTTTTTCTTCCCTCCCCAGACAAGCTATTGGAACTGTGTGCAGTAACAAAAGTATTTACCATCATCTCAGCCTTTTCTATCTTGCCTAATTGCCACATATCCACTTAAGACAAAATTCAAATTAGGCTTTAGCCAGGACTCTTGAATGCATATTATGTCTGGTTTTTCTCTTCCACTGCCTATAAACTGTTTAAAGTCTTGCCCATTTACGATCAGGCTTCTGCCATGGTTGGGTGTTTGGGGAGGAATCACTGAAGTCACTGAATGGCGTTTTCAATGCCGGCTGCAGATGGCTGATCCAATAAGCTGCTGGTAGAAAGAGGGTCACATAAGGTCATTTCCAATGCTGGCCGCAGATGGCTGATCCAACAAGCCACTGGAAGTAAGAGGTTTTTTTGTGAGAGGAGTGTGTGCATTGTGGTAATCTGGAGCAATCCAAAGAGAGTCCATTGAAGCTGGTGTATTGTAGTGCGAAGCGAAGCTCAGATGAATTTCCCAAGACGTGGGCAGATACAGAGGAAACCTCCTTCACAGTACTGGGCAACAACTGGTGAGAGTGACCGCAGGCAGGCTACTGCACCTCCATAGACAGGCAAACAAACAGATACACAAGCATGCTCCAACTACACAAGAGAGAAATGGTAGACATGACAGCTAACAGCGAACATGACAGCGAACAATAAACTTTCAAAGTAGTAGGGGAAACACAAGGAATAAGTAGGGAGTGCAATTAGAGGAAAGCAGGTGGAAGCGGGCATGTATTTCATCACTGTGATTAGCGTCTCCCCGAGTTCAATCAGTGTTCCCATGGAAATGATGATCACACATGCCAGCTCCACACGTGAAACACAAGGGAGATAGAAACAAACAACATGATTCTTGCATTCTACTGAAGGAGTAAAATTATTAAGAGTATCAACCCACACATGCTGATTCTTGACTTGACTGTACACTGACCATTCCTTCTGACCATTTCAACCCTATCATATCCAAATGGTGCACTGCTGTTTTAACAGTAATCTGAATCCTTTCAGTTTTACATCTGATCTCAGATGTTGCATTTATCACCCCCGCTATAAATGTCACCAGTTTCTACTTTTCTCCCTTACTTTTCTCCGCTCTTGCCGTTCATTCCCATTCAGCTCTTTGTCATATTCCCTGTCCTTATTCTGCTTTTTCTGTCCAGCCTTCTCAACTGCCTCAGCATAAGAAACTTTTACCTTCACCTTCATCTGCTTCACTTCCACCTCTCGCCTCATCAATTCACAGTCCCATTGGCTGACACTCCCACACTCTACAGCCTAATTGACCTACCAGCTACCAAGTCCACAGTCTGTAATCCAATATCCAAGTCAATTAATCTGTTCAAATAGATTCCTGGTTTTGCTCTTACAATCGGCTCAATAGAGATCTAAGCACTCTTAGCCAAACGTACTTAATGTGACCCTCTGTTGAATGGCGATTAGCAAACCAGCTTAGGTGCATTACCGCTACCAACTGGACTGGACTGGATCACGCCATACAAAGAAAAGAGCATGACATGATTCTTTTGAAATTGAACCATTTTTTATTTACAACAATAATAATAATAATAATAAGAATAATAATAACAGAATTTTTATATTATTTGTACTAAGGCCATACTCATACTCAATACACAGGTGTAAACCCATAGAATGAATGAGTTTGTGGTATGTATAGGTTCGGATCAGGGGCGTGGCCACAAGGGTGGCACGGGGTGGCAGCTGCCACCCTAAAAAATAGCTTTGCCACCCCATTTGCCACCCCAGATGACAGCTCGGATACGGAGGGGCGTCGGCTTAACTTCCCCCATAGGCTACTTCAATCGATTGGGTCACGAAAAGTACTTATCAAATATGATCTATAATTCACAATAGTATTAGTTTTAAGTCTGATGTCTTTATTATGTAGATAAAGTGCATTTCTGCCCCTGCAGCAGGCTAGTGTAAACGGCAGATCGGTAAATCCACGGGTGACGGAGCGCAGCGAGCGCTGCTGCAGTAGCCTAACTGTGCGCGCGGACTCGTCTCGGAGGAAGAATGCGCTCGTCTTGTCCAGAGTGGACTCCGAGTAGCCTGTAGTTGTGAGAATCTCCACGAATACGAAAGCAAATTTTTCATTTGAATCGCATATTCTGACAGGTGTAATGGTATTGAAATTGTCATTCAAATCACAGTGATTTCAGGAGACAAAACTTGACAAAAAAAGCATGTGGAGAAATTATATGTGTTAACTATATAAATGTTTTTAAATTAATATATTAAAAGCTTTTTATTTAATTTTACATAAACATAATTAAAACATATATTCAACATTTAACATATCTCCAAGATGATCTTACTTGGTTTGGGATTAATTACTAATTGCTATTAAAATGTAAATGTATCAAAAGCTACGGAAGCGTATTGCATTCACTTGAGAAAAAAAAATCTACTCTGTTTTTCTGAATTAACGACTTAATTATCTCAGAATTACGAGATAATTTTTCATTAAAAAAAATATTTTGCTCTGTTTTTCTGAATTAATGAGATCCCTCAAAATCCTGCCAGGAGCTCTATTTTAGCTGGATGCGCATGAATTTATAGAGATATATTTTACACTTGGCCTTCAATACAAAGACATTTCTGTCTATGACATTTGTAATACTGTCATGTCTGAGACACGCTTTGATCTTCCAAAGGACACTAATCAAGCAATAGACTTGTACTTGCATTTAACACGAGAACTACCGGAATTCTAGAACTACTAGAATGGCCATAGCCAGGCCCGCCGACAGGGGGGGACAAACGGGTCTGTTGTCCCGAGCCCAGGGTAGGGGGGGGGGGCCAGAACTGGGCCCTCATTAAATTATGGAATAATTGTTAAAAAATAAATAAAATAGGCATATTTGTGGAAAAAATATCTAATATTTGAGTTACATAAAAGCTTTTTATTTGTTTTCTTCCTAATTGTCCTTGAAATAGTGGTCAAGAACCCCGCCCACCCCCAAAACAAAAATGGTTTGGCCACTGATCAAAATTTGATGTTGTCATTTGATTTGAAGTTCAGTAGGCTAACATTACGATCAAAATGTCCGGTCAGCACAAGTCTGGTGCTCAGAAAAGAAAAGAAAAGAGAAGAAGGGAAGAAGAAAATAGAGGCCTTCGAGATGTCCTAAACAAATATTTTCAAAAAGGTGGTGACGGAGAAGCTGGAACTAACGTTAGTAAAGTCAACGTAGAGCAAGGTAAGAAACAGCGCAGCCAACGTTTATGAGTGTTGTCAAAGACCCGGTACTTCGGTACCAAGTCGGTACTAATTTTGTTTTAAACGTCACGCCACGGTACCAGGTTTTCTCAAACCCGGTACTTGATGCGCGTGCATGCCCGAGCGCGTGCAGTTGCGTCCTCTTCATAAAAGTGCTGAGACATTGCGACCGGCGGTGCTGCTGATGTGGTGGCTGTAAATCCACTTGTTGATAAGAAAGGAGGAAAGAGACACATATGGAAATATTTTGGATATTAGCTCATAATAGCGACGCGGCGCTCGCTTTTACAGGCGCCAAGTTCATTGTTGCATAGCAACGACAGACGCCACGGAAGAGCACGCGCTTGTGGAAAGGGAGAAAGCGGTGCGAACTGCGCTCTCCATGATGACGAGGAAGTATTAGCAAAGAATTCATTGATTTCTAGCCCTTGCATTAGCTTTTACTACTAGATATATTTATGGAGATGAGAAATAAAAAGCCGGCTGAAATGCGTCACTGTTGGCATCGGTGAACAGATAATGGGCCAGATCCGAGTCTATTTTTGCTGCGCTGCTCATGCTTAATTAAAAGTGAAAGCACACTTTTGATGGACAAAAAATAAATATGATTTCACACAAAAAGTGCCCAAAATGCACAGATTTTGCATGTCTAGTATGTTTTAACAAGAACTGCAGTAGGCTATGTCAGAAAAAAAAATGAAAACATTTATAGAAAATGTACCCATTTAAACGTGTTTTTATTATTCAGTTTGGGTAAAAGTATATGGTGTTTTATAAAAAAAAGAGCAGAGGAGGGGAGAAGAACAAGAGAGGAAGAGGAGAGGAAGGGAACAGGAGAGGAAGAGCAGAGGAGGGGAACAGGAGAGGAAGAGGAGAGGAACAGGAGAGGAAGAGCAGAGGAGAGGAACAGGAGAGGAAGAGCAGAGGAGGGGAACAGGAGAGGAAGAGCAGAGGAGGGGAGAAGAACAAGAGAGGAAGAGGAGAGGAAGGGAACAGGAGAGGAAGAGCAGAGGAGGGGAGAAGAACAAGAGAGGAAGAGCAGAGGAGAGGAACAGGAGAGGAAGAGCAGAGGAGGGGAGAAGAACAAGAGAGGAAGAGGAGAGGAAGGGAACAGGAGAGGAAGAGCAGAGGAGGGGAACAGGAGAGGAAGAGGAGAGGAACAGGAGAGGAAGAGCAGAGGAGAGGAACAGGAGAGGAAGAGCAGAGGAGGGGAACAGGAGAGGAAGAGCAGAGGAGGGGAGAAGAACAAGAGAGGAAGAGGAGAGGAAGGGAACAGGAGAGGAAGAGCAGAGGAGGGGAGAAGAACAAGAGAGGAAGAGCAGAGGAGAGGAACAGGAGAGGAAGAGCAGAGGAGGGGAGAAGAACAAGAGAGGAAGAGCAGAGGAGAGGAACAGGAGAGGAAGAGCAGAGGAGGGGAACAGGAGAGGAAGAGGAGAGGAACAGGAGAGGAAGAGCAGAGGAGAGGAACAGGAGAGGAAGAGCAGAGGAGGGGAACATGAGAGGAAGAGCAGAGGAGGGGAAGAGCAGAGGAAGCGCAGAGGAGGAGAACAGGAGAGGAAGAGCAGAGGAGGGGAGAAGAACAAGAGAGGAAGAGCAGAGGAGAGGAACAGGAGAGGAAGAGCAGAGGAGGGGAACAGGAGAGGAAGAGCAGAGGAGGGGAACAGGAGAGGAAGAGCAGAGGAGGGGAAGAGCAGAGGAGGGGAACAGGAGAGGAAGAGCAGAGGAGGGGAACAGGAGAGGAAGAGCAGAGGAGGGGAGAAGAACAAGAGAGGAAGAGCAGAGGAGGGGAACAGGAGAGGAAGAGCAGAGGAGGGGAACAGGAGAGGAAGAGCAGAGGAGGGGAGAAGAACAAGAGAGGAAGGGAACAGGAGAGGAAGAGCAGAGGAGGGGAACAGGAGAGGAAGAGCAGAGGAGGGGAGAAGAACAAGAGAGGAAGAGGAGAGGAAGGGAACAGGAGAGGAAGAGCAGAGGAGGGGAGAAGAACAAGAGAGGAAGAGGAGAGGAAGGGAACAGGAGAGGAAGAGCAGAGGAGGGGAACAGGAGAGGAAGAGGAGAGGAACAGGAGAGGAAGAGCAGAGGAGGGGAACAGGAGAGGAAGAGCAGAGGAGGGGAACAGGAGAGGAAGAGCAGAGGAGGGGAGAAGAACAAGAGAGGAAGAGGAGAGGAAGGGAACAGGAGAGGAAGAGCAGAGGAGGGGAACAGGAGAGGAAGAGGAGAGGAACAGGAGAGGAAGAGCAGAGGAGGGGAACAGGAGAGGAAGAGCAGAGGAGGGGAGAAGAACAAGAGAGGAAGAGGGGAGAAGAACAAGAGAGGAAGAGGAGAGGAAGGGAACAGGAGAGGAAGAGCAGAGGAGGGGAACAGGAGAGGAAGAGGAGAGGAACAGGAGAGGAAGAGCAGAGGAGGGGAACAGGAGAGGAAGAGCAGAGAGCAGAGGAGGGGAACAGGAGAGGAAGAGCAGAGGAGGGGAACAGGAGAGGAAGAGCAGAGGAGGGGAACAGGAGAGGAAGAGCAGAGGAGGGGAACAGGAGAGGAAGAGCAGAGGAGAGGAACAGGAGAGGAAGAGCAGAGGAGGGGAACAGGAGAGGAAGAGCAGAGGAGAGGAACAGGAGAGGAAGAGCGGAGGAGGGGAACAGGAGAGGAAGAGCAAGGGAAAAGGAGAGATCTGGGCATGGGGGGGGCCCATCTAAGATTATCTTGTCCCGGGCCCAGGCAAGACTGTCAGCTGGCCTGGCCATAGCGGTCATTCTGACCGTTCATACTAGACTGTACCAAATGTCATATTTACATTCGAAACTTCTATTGAGGTTTTAGAATGAAGCTTCTAATGTCTGTCGTCATATTTTATGGCGTCATCACCCTAAAAATGTATTGAATAAAATAGAATAATATGGATCAAATGGAGCCAAGCTAATGCAGATAGTCCTACATAATACGATCTTTTTTTGTAATATATAA
Organism: Xyrauchen texanus; assembly: GCF_025860055.1. Classification (NCBI taxonomy): domain Eukaryota; kingdom Metazoa; phylum Chordata; class Actinopteri; order Cypriniformes; family Catostomidae; genus Xyrauchen; species Xyrauchen texanus. Next base: position 3,770,145 of record NC_068323.1, read on the forward strand.
TAGTGCTAGACTATATAAATACATAGGCCTATATATATTATATATTAGCTGCTAGACTGCCCCGGAAGGTGCGTGCCTCGCTTTGTGTACAGCAAGTTTTTTCACCACAGTGAAAAGGGTTTTGAAAGTCTAAACGCAACAAACATGATTGAGGCGGAATATTTCGTTAGATAAAAACATGTTGTGAATTTTGGAAATTATTACATCTATCCTTTTTCAAAACATGTTGACTTTTGGACTTTACAACGCTCTGGAGTTATTGGAAACAATCCTATGCAGCCACCTCTGGAATCAAAATCCATGAATAAATGAATCTGTTATATTAATAAAATGAATGTGAAAATGTATTAGTTCATCGACAACCACAGAACTTGCTATTATATAATTACAGATACAAATTTGATTATTTATATTAAATTATTCTCCTAAAAGGGGGCCCCCTTTTTTGTTCAAGTGAGCCACTTTTAGGAGAATTCGTTCAGAATGATTTTACAGCATACTATTTTCATTATAGTTTTACAGCATGATATTTTTGCTCACAGTAAAACAAATATTGCTTTCTAAATCAGTTTTCCCACAGTTTAGCGAATGTTCATATTCTTTATTAACCGCTTTGGCCATTTTGGGTTTGGCCTATATGTGTTTTACATGTCTAATGTTTTTACTATGCATTGAAATACACATTGGTGATGTTTTTATAAGCTATTGTATTGATTTGTTTTTATTTTACAAAGAGAATAATTTAATATAAATAATCAAATTTGTATCTGTAATTATATAATAGCAGGTTCTGTGGTTGTCGATGAACTAATACATTTTCACATTCATTAGAATTAAAATTTCGTGTCCTGGTGTTTATTATTAATATAACAGATTCATTTATTCATGGATTTTGATTCCAGTGGTGGCTGCATAGGATTGTTTCCAATAACTCCAGAGCGTTGTAAAGTCCAAAAGTCAACATGTTTTGAAAAAGGATAGATGTAATAATTTCCAAAATTCACAACATGTTTTTATCTAACGAAATATTCCGCCTCAATCCATGTTTGTTGCGTTTAGACTTTCGAAAACATTTTCACTGTGGTGGAAAAAACTTGCTGTACACAAAGCGAGGCAGTCTAGCAGCTAATATATAATATATATAGGCCTATGTATTTATATAGTCTAGCATATATATTACAAAAAAAGATCGTATTATGTAGGACTATCTGCGTTCGCTTGGCGCTCCATTTGATCCATATTATTCTATTTTATTCAATACATTTTTAGGGTGATGACGCCATAAAATATGACGACAGACATTAGAAGCTTCATTCTAAAACCTCAATAGAAGTTTCGAATGTAAATATGACATGACATTTGGTCCAGTCTAGTATGAACGGTCAGAATGACCGCTATGGCCATTCTAGTAGTTCTAGAATTCCGGTAGTTCTCGTGTTAAATGCAAGTACAAGTCTATTGCTTGATTAGTGTCCTTTGGAAGATCAAAGCGTGTCTCAGACATGACAGTTTACAAATGTCATAGACAGTAATGTCTTTGTATTGAAGGCCAAGTTTAAAATATATCTCTATAAATTCATGCGCATCCAGCTAAAATAGAGCTCCTGACAGGATTTTGAGGGATCTCATTAATTCAGAAAAACAGAGCAAAAACTTTTTTTTCCATGAAAAATTATCTCGTAATTCTGAGATAATTAAGTCGTTAATTCAGAAAAACAGAGTAGATTTGTGAATGCAATACGCTTCCGTAAAAAGCAAATATAGCCTAAGCAAATATTAAAATGGCAAAGCAATAAAATATCTGTGCAAACTAAATAATATTTATTGGGACAGTGTTCGTCATATAGTGATGTCACTGGCATATCTTAAGTTCACCCCTCCCCCATTCTTTAATCATTTCACCAAAACTACAACATGTGGCAGGCCCGCGACCACCAGGCTGAAGCCGTTTAGACTGTTCTCTTTTTAATGCACAGAAACAGGTAAAGTCAATCATGTGTCTATCTTGCTCGTTAATCTACAAAAGTTACCTGAGTGGTGGTTGTTATAATGACTTATGTATATTTTCAATCAATGCAAAGTTGCTATCGTTAGCTCATTAGGCCTACGACAATATTGTCCGTGGCGACACAAGTGGATTTTTTTGAAAGGGCAAGTAAGTAAAAGACATTTTTTCCTTGATTACCCCATTAATATGCTTACACACACATTTTCATGCACACACATACACTCATACACACTCTCTCTCTCTACACACACACACACACACACACACACACACACACACACACACACACACACACACACTCAAAAACATACTCCTACACACAATGTTAGAAACAGATTGAAAACGATTGTACTTTAAAGATTTCTTATCCAACGTTAGTATTACAGCCTTCATCTTTCAGTTGAAATGGCTGATAGTTCAGAATTTACTGTTAGCCCTCTCTGAACATCAGAAATTCATTAAAATAAGCACATGTCCCTCATAACCAGTATAACACTTTTATTTTTATTTTTTTACATATATCATGGAAAGCCTAGTTGCCACCCCTCATTCAGCTCTTGCCCCCCCTTTGCCACCCCAAATATAAAATCCTGGACACGCCACTGGTTCGGATAGGTGATGGTGCAGTATGACTGGGCAAGCCTCAAACATGCATGTGTGTAATGAGGTAGGCTGTCAATGTATTTAGCAGGGGCGGTGTGTTCATTAGGGCGATATGGGCGACGCACTGCCAAACGGGAAAAGGAAGGATTTTTTTTCTAACCAATTCTATCACGGCAACAGTCGTTATCAGTGTTCTAATCTAGACGTCTGATCTGCCAATCAGGATAAAGTCGTGCTTTAAATGGCCCCGCCCCTTTTGGGGCGATTTCAGTCAGGTTGAAAATCGCCCCAGAAGTCTCTCATAGACTCTCATGTAAAAACATTTTTTTTCAAATATCAGAGCTTTCAATACAATCTCTATGGGTTCCGGGAGGGCTTGCACTTACGCGCTTTCGTCATACGTAACGCAACCATGAGCGTAACTAAGAAAAGAGTGGGTTAGCAGCGTCAATCAATTCACGTACTACTGTCAAGATGGCTAGCGTTCAGTGCAACTGGATTGTCTCTTTGAAAGAAGTTCCTTTTGTCGGCGAACGAATCAAGATGAATTGTCAACGAAACAATTAGGACCTCCCAGACCAAATTTAATCATTCAACAGGTTTCTACTAAAGGAGCAAAGTCCTACACTCGAGGATTTTCCAAAAATTGGTACGAACGAAAAACCTGGCTAGCAGGCTGCGACGTAGCCAATGCAGTCTTCTGCTACCCCTGCCAACTCTTTCACCCTGAAGGCGGCTCGGCAGACAGCACCGCTTTGACAGCGACAGGTGTAACAGACATGCACCATCTTTCAGAAAAGATAAAGAAACATGAGACCCACATTGATAGCTGTTTGAGATTTTCTGCTTTGGGGAGAGTGAACATTGCCACACGTTTCTACACAGACACTGCTGGTGCTTGTGCTTGTGCTGAGGTACATCGATAGCAACCATAAACTGCAGGAACGCTTTTTTTTAGTTTCTTCCCATCTCGGAATCAATCTCAATTGCCAGTGTGTTTTAGGAGAGACTGAACGGTCTTTTTGCCGACGACGATAAAGTTAAACTCATCACGCAAGCTTAGGATGGAGCCAGTGTGATGAGGGGAGAGAAGGCTGGTGTGCAGCAAAATGTGCGTGAGCATTTTAATAATGCCCATTATGTTTATTGCTATGCGCATCTGCTGAAATTGATCATGCAGTAAGCTACTTCTCTTATCAAAAAAGTTAATATTTTCTTTTCCGATCCGAGCGGGATTGCATCTTTTATTTCCCGGTCACCCAAACGGACCAGCATTCTTGACCAGACTGTTGCACGAAGACTGCCCAGAGCTTCATCCACACGGTGGAACTTCAACAGCAGAGTCGATAACACTGTCTACGAGAATCGAGACAACCTCATACAATGTTTTGAAGCCATCAGGACGGGTTCATTGGGTTTATTTGACCAGCCCACCGTGAGAGAGGCATCTGGCTATGTGAGGATGCTACATGATGAAGATTTCTTTTTTTTTTTCATATGGCTTTTTCACAAAATCATGCCCCACGTCGATAATCTGTACCAGAAGCTCCAGAAGAAGGACATCGATGCTGTCTTCATCAAACGTGCCCTCGACAGCTTCACAAACAGTGTGCAGGCCATAAGGTAAGATTAAACAATATCATTCGATCGTTGTCAAAGCAGAGCTTTGTCATTTGAAAATGTATGCATGAAAGGAGACTGCATTTGTGTTAGAAATGACATTATTCTCATTATATATGGCCAAGTGTAATCTAGCTTACTTTATAAACTGTACACTGTGCTGAACATCCAGGCTAGGTGAGACTCAAAGGCTAACTTAAACACTAAAGGCTTCATGCATCCCTGCCCATTTTAAGTGGAACTGAAATCTTTGTACTATACGTGGATAAACTGCATATACATGTGCATCATATAGACTACAGTACTGTACATAGCCTAACAAACACATTGGTCTGTTTGCCTTCAGGGACTCCTCTCAACAGCAGCTGCAAAGCAACAGGAGCCAAAAGACCCAGAACGGCTTTGAGAGAAGAGAAGCAGAGGCTGTCTGAAGAGGTCTGCGACACCATCCTGGATCACACAAAAAGCAAGGTTCTCTTTCACTGTCCACCTTTTGAGTGCTACCTTACTGCAAGAAGATATGTTTGAAAGGTACTGTCATTCATTTCCTGATGAGGCTCTGAATGCCACTGTGAACGCAACTCTCTCTGATCTATGAGAATCCTGAATTCAAGGGCTGCTGTGGTGCACTGGCACTGTACCAGGTTCTCATGAGCTACAACCTCCAGGAGACATTCTCTGAGACTGTGACTCTGTTGAACATCATCATAACTACTCCCATGACAACAGCTGAAGCTGAGAGATGTTTCTCAACTTTGACACGAGTTAAGACATTCCTGCGAAATTCAATGGGCCAGGAACGTCTGAATGCACTGGCCATGCTTTCCATGGAGAGGGAACTAGTCCTCAACATGCCTGATTTCCTGATTAACACACACACACAAACCAAATCAGTTCAAAGTTGATGTTGTTTTAAATTTTTCATTCATTCATTCAAAAAAAAGGTTTAAAAAACAAAATCTGTTCATGTTCATTTTTACAAATCTATACAATTGGCCAGAATATGGTTGTTCACATTTACAAAGCCATACAAATAGCTGTGTTTACCTTTCTAGAAATTATTTTCAAATGCTGTTTTCAGGCAAAATGTCTATCACTGTTCATATTCATTTTCACAAATCTATACAAGAGGGCAGAATATGGAATTCTATACAAATTGCTTATTACCAATAACTTGCATCAATGTTTTCAGTAGCCTCTATCAAAAGCTCCTGCTCGCTTGTTGTGAATTATGCTCTGGTGCACATATTTCCAATTCAACCATGAGGCCCAAGTAATTAATGCGTATATCAGAATTCTTTAGTTAAACTTGGCAGCACCTCATCATTCTGGTTTGGTTTTCAATGTGTAAAGCCAAGATGCACAGACCACACCAGGTCAAGCCTCACTTGTTCATTCACTTATTTAGGACAATGTTACTTTGCTTTTATTAAGTAGCACATTGACGATATCCTACATTCCAGAAAATGTAGTTCTAAAGATCCACTTCTCTCAACAATTTGTCTACTTGTATTTTCAGCTGATATTTTATTTGTTTATGGAAATGCAGATTGTTTATGCAGTGTTGAGGAATGTGAAAGAACACCCTTGATTATTTGTACTGTGATAACTTATTTTGCTTTTGTAAGCCAATACTATTGAGATCAGTCAATAAATGCTTCTGGTATTGACTTATATGTTGCCCCCGTCTTTATGTTGTTGCTGGACATACCTTTTTAAAAAATGTGTCCTGTTTAGCTATTTTACATCACACAACATTGGATTAATGTAAGTAATGAATAAGTGGAATAATTAATTGCGGAGCCATGTCATTTTTGCTTATGAAGGCTCCTTGATGCTAATTTCTTACATAGCTTTCCACCTGTAACTTATGTAGCTAGAGGGGAAATCTGTACCCATTGAATGGGTCACCTTAATCATTATCAGAAAAATTGCCCCTCCTGAGAATTTTTTCAGGAGCCGCCACTGGTATTTAGTGTGGTGTAGGGGTGCACAACAGGCTGGCCTAATGTATCATATGGCTGACCTTCTCACTTCCATCTCCACGTCCCTCACTGTACTCATAGTCCTTTTTGGCTAGTCCTCTAGCTCACTTTCAACGTTCACTCCATCGCCCTGGTTTGTGTCATCTGGGCATGGTGGCACAAGGTGAGTATTTCTCTTTCCATTTGATAGGCTTTCTCTTTCACTACAGATTGCCTAGTGTGAGTACACCCTAATTTTCACTAGTTGAAGCGGATCAATGAGGCTTAAAGTCTCCGTGAAGTGCTTTGACTAGTGTGATTTGGTGTTTTGGCCTACTTATTACTAAATCAGAAAGTGGTTGAATGACTCACAGCCACACACATATACACACATACCCCTTTGATTTAAAATCATAAATTTAAATACTCAAAAAGTTAATTGTAGACCAGTCCTTCTGAGCCTACAGGCTAGGCGTCTTCGCGGCATAGAATGTGATGGTCTATAACTGTGTATGGCTACGTCATAAAGGTTTCCACCTCCCTTTGAAGAGTGAACAATCGGCATCAAAGACAAAATGACAAATTTTCTTCCATTTTTAATAATAAATTGGGATATATGCAAGGGATTGTGGGTAATTAAGGGCTGCGTAGGATGCTCTTGATGCATCTTCCAAATGATGGCGAACGAAGGCTGCAAAACAAGGCTGGCTTCCAAGGGTCCTTTGATGGCATTTGATTACATGGCACTCGAGATATCCAGCCTAACTAGGCTGCAGCCTTCAGATCGAGAAGCACCGACCATCTTTGATGTGCGGGGTTTCAGAAAGAGGAGGTGTTGCTAATTTAACGGCTCAGTCCTATGGAAGTTAAAACAGCTAATGTCGCTTACTTACACCAAAACTTTTATCACCAAAAGCAACCAAAAAGCAGATTTTTTTTTTCCCATACCACTGCTCCATATACGCAGATCACACAGTTTGTGTAGGGCACAATCTCATGTGTAGCTCGATGAAAGTCAAGCTAAGCAGATCACAAAATGATGTTCCCTGAATCCCAATCCGCACCCTATGCAACATTAACAGTATCCGAGATTAGAATTACAGTGTCCCAAATCATAGTGTGTCCCAAAGTTGCAAAAGGGGAAATAAATAAATAAAAATAAAGTAATTCAACACAATTTCATTTAAGTGTTCTGTCTTTTTGACTTGATATAACATTCAAGATAAGTAGATAATACAATATTTTTACTTTAATTAATGATGATTCATAAGATCAGATCTTTGAGGGTGTGTGCACACTTGTCGTTCGGTTCTCTTGGTTCGAATCAAAAAAGAAAATTATATATTTAGTTCACACTTGGCAGGTTTGGTTTGATTAAAACGAACTCTGGTGCGATTGCTCTGTTAGTGCGGTTCATTTGAACAAGTGTGAACGCTGCCACCTGAACCTTAGTGCACACCAAACAAGCGAACCGAGACCGCCTGAATAGTGAGTCTCGGTCCGTTTCTAAACGAACTCTTGGTACGGTTCGATTGATATATGAACGCAACATGGACCAAAGACGTTTAAACAGACCAAAAACAGGAAGTAATTTGCCTAATACGGACCTCAAGCATACCTGGTTCTTCTAATCATAGAAGCGATGTTGCCCATTACAGTTCGGGACAGGCGTCGGAACCGCAAAACATAACAGGATTATTAAGAGGTCGGTGTATGGTGACAGGATGCAAAATAAACAGTAGACACCTTTACGTCACAAAAAGAATGCACACTTTAAGATTTGAGTCACTGGTGTTATATGTTAATGTTGGTATTGTGTTTGTCCAATAGGGGGTGGTGACACTGTTAAAAGCAGAGAAGCAAAGCGCTTGTGTGTGTTTTGCTGGTTACTGAGATGAGTCCTAAATAAAAGAGAACATCAAGATGCAACAGTTCTCTCTGAGTTTTCTTTTGTATCTAAGATACAACAACTAGGATGAATCAATGAATTGCTTTAGAAAGAGAGACTTAAATGAGTCCGTGTATGAAAGTGAACGAGATCGATTATTGATTCAAAACACAGATTCAATCTGGAGCGACACATCATCATCATCATCATCATCATCATCATCATCATCAGTCTCTTACTCTCGTAACATCATCATCATCATCATCATCATCATCAGTCTCTTACTCTCGTAACATCATCATCATCATCAGTCTCTTACTCTCATGACTCATTTACTTTTAAGACGAGTCGTTTGACATCCGTGTTTAAGAGCACAAGTTCCCGTTTCTGTCGTGTGTGTTTCAGTTGTAGTCATTGTACAATTGTGATGTTTTATGAGCTGTTTATCTGAAACTGTGAAGAAAATGTTGGAGGTGACTTTCTGTTTGTGCTTTTGGAGTCTGGTTGGTAAGTTATAAATCTGTTTTGATGTGATTAACTCCAACTAATGACAGCATTTACTTGTCTTTAACATGATCAATCAATCAATACTACTGTCTATGATTTGAGACAGTTTCAGTTGATTTCAAGTGTTCAGTGAGGTTCAGGTCTGGACTTTGTGCTGTTGCATTAAGATTTGTTTTTACTGGAATTACTGGAATAGATAAAGCTGTAAATTACAAGAGGGTGTTCACATACTTTTGATCATATAGTGCATTTACTGAAATCATGAATGACACAGACAGAACACCAAATACCTTCATCAAACTCATTGTGTGAAAATGTCTCATTATACATTCAAATGAAAGAGTTGTGTTGCATGGATGAATTGTTCAATGATATGAAATGATTTCCAGTGTCTCTCTTAGTAACTGTCTCTGTTTGTTCTGCAGGTGTGTTTGGTGTTGAGACAGATGTTTCAGTGTCAGTGATGGAGGGAGATTCTGTCACTCTAAAGAATGATGATACTCAATTACTGAGAGATGATCTGATCATGTGGAAGTTTGGACAAATCCTCATTGCTGAAATCAACAGAAATAATAAGATCAAGTTATTTGAGAAGGCTGCTGATGGGAGATACAGAGGCAGAATACAGCTGGATAATCAGACTGGATCTCTCATCATCACAAACATCAGAACTACAGACTCTGGACAATATAAATTAACCACCACCAGCAAAGAGACCCGACTGAAAATATTCACTCTTACTGTCTATGGTGAGTAGAGAAAACTTGCCCTGTTTGATATACATGCATCTTTTCACACATTAATCACCGTCATAATTATTGAGAATATTATGAAATGGTATGATTTGAACTTTGTGATCTGTAATCCACTATTAATGACATTTGTTTCTCAACATTTTAATTACAGTTTAAAACTATTGAACTCATATAAAACAACCCTCATATCGTCTGTATATTTTCCAGCTCATCTGCCGGTTCCTGTCATCACTTCGGACTTTTCACTGAATTCTTCATCATCTGAAAGTTCATCTAAATGTGTGTTGGTGTGTTCAGTGGTGAATGTGACACAGGTGACTCTCTCCTGGTACAAAGGAAACAGTTTATTGTCCTCCATCAGTGTGTCTGATCTCAACAGAAGTCTCTCTCTACATCTGGAGTGTGTCGATGATTCTTACAGCTGTGTGGTGAACAATCCCATCAGAAATCTGACTAAACATCTCAACATTACTGAAGTCTGTCAGCCGTGTTCAGGTACATCAGCGCTAATATTAATGTTTTGTTTCTGAACTCATTTATACTGTAGATTCATTCATCATCATGTCTATCACTCAATAGTTCAGTGAATCTGTTGTTTTCTGTGTTTTACTCTAAATAAAGATGCTTGTGGAAAGTATTTAAACCCCAGTGACCCATAATAATGCATTTTTCTCTAAGCTGATAGTTTGTAAAACATGTTCGTGAGCAACTAACAGAGTCTTCTGAAAATATTTCTCATGGCTAATTTATTTTCTCAGAAGACTACACCTGTGGTTGTGGTTGTGGTGTCACTGAAGCTGTGATCCGATTGGTCGTCTCTGGTCTGGTGGGCGTGGCTGCTGTTGCTGTGCTGGTTTATGACGTCAGATCTAAAAGTGTTGGACAGAAGACGAGAGAACAGACATCATCACTCAAGTAAATAACTGATGAATAAGATATTCAATCATCAGGATGCTAGAGGGAGACATTCTTTAACATCTGGATCCATTCAGAGCATGTCAGCAATTTCCTCTTCCCTCTCCAAACATCCTCCAGACACTCTCCAAACATCCACCCGACATCCACCAGACATCCACCAAAAACACTTTCCAAAAATCCACCAGACATCCACCAAACACTCTCCAGACACTCTCCAAACATCCTCCAAACATCCACCAAACACTCTCCAGACATCCACCAAACACTCTCCAGACATCTACCAGACATCCACCAGACATCCACCAGACATCCACCAGACATCCTCCAGACACCCTCCAAATATTCTCCAAACTTCCACCAAACATCCACCAAAAACTCTCCAGACATCTTCCAAACATCCTCCAGACACCCTCCAGACACCCTCCAGACATCCACCAAACATCCACCAAACATCCACCAGACATCCTCCAGACACCCTCCAGACACCCTCCAAACATCCTCCAGACATCCACCAGACATCCACCAGACATCCACCAAACATCCACCAGACACCCTCCAGACATCCACCAGACATCCACCAGACATCCTCCAGACACCCTCCAAACATCCTCCAGACATCCACCAAACATCCACCAAAAACTCTCCAGACATCTTCCAAACACCCTCCAGACATCCACCAAACATCCTCCAGACATCCACCAGACATCCACCAGACATCCTCCAGACACCCTCCAGACATCCACCAGACATCCACCAGACATCCTCCAGACATCCACCAGACATCCTCCAGACATCCACCAGACATCCACCAGACATCCACCAGACACCCTCCAGACATCCACCAAACATCCACCAGACATCCTCCAGACATCCTCCAAACATCCTCCAGACACCCTCCAGACATCCACCAAACATCCTCCAGACACCCTCCAGACATCCACCAAACATCCTCCAGACATCCACCAAACATCCTCCAGACACCCTCCAGACATCCACCAGACATCCACCAGACATCCACCAAAAACTCTCCAGACATCTTCCAAACATCCTCCAGACACCCTCCAGACATCCACCAAACACCCTCCAGACACCCTCCAGACATCCACCAGACATCCACCAAACATCCTCCAGACATCCTCCAGACATCCACCAAACACCCTCCAGACATCCACCAGACATCCACCAAAAACTCTCCAGACATCTTCCAAACATCCTCCAGACACCCTCCAGACATCCTCCACACATCCTCCAGACACCCTCCAAACTCTCCCCTCTAACTCCAGAGTAAGAATGATGAAATGAGAGATCGAGTTTTCAACAGTTTTTAGACTCTACATCAAATCTTTGGTCGTGTCCACACTCTCATTCATCCTGTCTGTCATAAAAGTTGACCAAACAAGAACATTCTGTCAAACCTGTATAACTTTCATGAAACAAAAGGAGATGTTCTTCTCATTCACCATTAGTACTGCACAATTAATCAGAACAATAATCAATGTTATAATTATGGATTCACTATTTGTGAAAAGTGTCATTTACAGATTTACATGCATCAAAACTTTCTATTAATATGTTTGTTTGCAGTAGTTGAGTTTATAATCAATCAGATGTCTGTTGAGGAATTTAAAGGTGTGCTGAAACATCACCTGACATGAAAGAGAGTTTTAGAGTCAGAGCGAATAGTACCAGCAGTATTTCAATGATTTTGGATTCTGTCTCACCGCGTGTCCCATTAATGCTCACAGTGTAGAACAAAACTAACAGTGATGCAACACTTGATTTACAGTAAGAGACCGCTTCAGTGATGTTCTAGCATGTTCTTCATGGAACTGGATGGGATGAACAGATATTGAAATGTTATTTTCTGCATTTTTGTGCAAGATGAGAATAGAAGATGTGTTCATGTTAAATGTTGTGTTATATTGGTATTTTATAAGAGTGTCTGTTGTGCTGGAGGTTTAGGGGTTAATATTGTGGGGAATAATGGCACTTGTTAAGGATTGACTTTTAAACTTATGTTTGATTTGAGTTTAGCTCAATAAGCAGCTGCTGGTAAATTGACAGTGCGACAGATTAACTGTATTTACACGTGTGTGACAAACTAATGATTAATAAATCAAAGATGTACCAACATGAGAAAATTTATTAAAACCTTAATAAACTGAGTTTGACAAACCTCATGAAGCGGATAAAACTACCAAAGTACATTAATTTATAATAATGCAACTAAATTATGCTAAATTTTGTGTTAAAAACTTTCTCTAATTCAATTAAGGAAGTGTAATGACTTCATTTTCTGAGTGGAATGAGGGTGAACAAATACTTAAACTATCCCTTTAATTTTCACCAAAAAAATAATCATTTTGATTATTTTTGATGATATTGCACAATTAATCGTTTGTTCTATTCTATTATAATCTATTAAAGGAATACTTAACCTAAAAATAAAAAAATTCTCTCATCATTTACTCATCCTCATGTCATCCCAGACATGTTTGACTTTCTTTCTTCTGCTGTGCACAAATTAAGATTTTTAGAAGAATATTTCAGCTCTGTTGGTCCATATAATGCAAGTGAATGGTTGCCAGAACGTTGAAGCTTAAAAAAAAATCACATAAAGGAAGTATAAAAGTAATCCATAAGACCAGTGGTTTAATCCATGTCTTCTGAAGAGATATGATAGGTGTGGGTAAGAAAAGGATAAATATGTATGTTTGTTTAACTATAATTCTCGTCCATGCCCAGTATATGTAAAAAAAAATTAAAATCACCAAAAACAAAAGAAGAATGTAAAAGTGTAAGTGGAGTAAAAAGGACATGAATATTGATCAGTTTCTCACCTACACCAAACATATCGCTTCTGAAAATCTGGATTAACCACTGGAGTTTTATGGATTACTTATTAGAGATTAATGGTGTCTTTGTTTGCTTTTGACGTTTCATTTTTGGGCAATTAACATGCATTACATGCTCTAACAAATGTTTATGCCCCAGGAAAACTCATGTAACTCCATGTAAAGAATCAGACAAGTCGGGCAGATCCATTTGCAACAATGTTTTTAATGGGCAGACTTCAAGGAAACGTAACTTCTCATCAATGAGCAAACACAGGGGAAAGGTCCAGTCTGATGCCCGGGGAAGGGTTAAACTCAGGCGAAGGAGTCCGGCTGGATCCGAGATCGGCAGTCGGCGACAGAGAGGCGTGAAACAGGCTTGGTTCGGGGCAGGCGGCGAGATATCAGAGTCCGGTAGCAGGCACGGGTCGTTAGGCAGGCTGCAGACAGGCAGAAAGGTTAGTAACAGGCTGGGATCGGAACAATAGAATCACTCAGAAAACACTCAGACATGCAACATGGGGTGAAACAATACTTCGCACTGGAGCTGAGTTAACGAGGCAGATATAGTCTCAGGGCGAGAGTTTAATGCGGGACAGCTGGGCAGCAATCAAAGCTTAATGATCAATACTGTGCTGAAGCATGAGGCACTTAGTATTCAGGGGAGAGAGCGTGAGAGTGCGTGGAGTTGGCAGAGCTGGGTGCCGTAACAGAGCCCCCCTCCTGCGAGCGTCTCCTGGTGCGAGGGAACTGATGACGGCGAGGTCTGCCTCGAGGTCGAGGAGCCGGTCTATCAGGGTGATTGCGGTGAAAGTCTTGAGTGAGGGACGGGTCTAGTATATCCCTGGCGTGGACCCAGGAACGTTCCTCTGGCCCAAAGCCCTCCCAATCAACGAGGTATTGAAGATGCCCGCCGCGACGTCTAGAGTCCAGCAGACGATGCACTTGGTAGGTCTCTTCGCCCTCTACCTGGATAGGTCGGGTAGCCGTCTCCTCTGAGTCCTCTCTGCGCCCTACAGATTGGGCGGGCTGGTTTGAGCAGGGAGACGTGGAACGTGGGTGAGACGCGCATGTGTCTGGGCAGGTCAAGACGAAACGACACAGGAGTGATTTCACGGACGATCTTGAATGGACCCAAGAATCTCGGACTTAGCTTTTTGCAGGGCAGCCGGAGGCGTAGGTCTCGTGTGGATAGCCACACCCATTTGCCGGGTTGGTAAACAGGTCCTGCCCTGCGGTGCCTGTCTGCCCTCTCCTTGCCGCGTCTTATCGCACGCTGGAGGTGAGTGTGGGCCAAGTTCCAGGTCCTCTCACTCCGCCGGAGCCAATCATCCACGGCAGGGACGCTGGTGGGCTCAACTGACCAGGGGAACAGTGGGGGCTGGAACCCGAGGACGCACTGAAAAGGGGTCATCCCGGTAGAGTGCTTGCGGATGGAGTTCTGGGCATATTCGGCCCACATCAAGAAACGATGCCTATCCCCCTGCTGACGATGGCAGTAGGAGCGGAGGAAGCGGGAAATCTCCTGGTTGAGGCGCTCCACTTGTCCGTTGGCCTGGGGGTGGTACCCCGATGTGAGACTCACGTTGATCTGTAGTCTCCCACAGAAGGCATTCCAGACGCGGGAAGTGAACTGGGGTCCCCTGTCAGACACAATGTCCTCTGGTAACCCGTGAGAACCGAAAGACATAGTTACACAGATGTTCCGCCGTCTGCAGAGCGGTGGGTAGCCTGGGGAGCCGGGATGAGTCGGCATGCCTTAGAGAAGCGGTCGATGGCGGTGAGAATGGTTGTGTAGCCCTCGGAGGGAGGCAGATCCGTGATGAAGTCCACCGCGATGTGGGACCAAGGCCGTTGGGGAACAGGCAGGGGTTGAAGGAGGCCCGCGGGTAGCAGCCGAGAGGACTTCTGGGTGTTACAGACTCTACAGAGGCGAATGGATTCGCTTCGGCGTCTCGAGTGAGCGTGGGCCACCAGTACCGGTTCTGAAGGAGCTGGGTCGTGGCCGTGATTCCGGGTGCCCGGAACAGGGAAGAGCGTGCACGTGGCTCATCACTTTGTCGCGGAGGGTTTCTGGTACAAAGATCCTCCCAGTGGGGCAGTCCGAGGGAATTTCGAGGTCAGCGTTGGCCTGAGCGCACTTTCGGTCTCGAGGTCCCATTGAACTGGTCGGAGGACGAGAGCTGGGTTGATAATGGGTTCTGGGGTCAGGACCTCCGTTTCGGAGTCGAACAGGCGAGACAGAGAATCAGCCTTGGTGTTCTTCGAACGGGACGGTAACTCACTGTGAAGTGGAACCGGAAAAGAAAAGAGACCACCGGGCTTGGCGTGCGTTCAGTCTCTTGGCTGTACGCAGGTACTCCAGATTCTTGTGATCTGTATACACGGAGAATGAGTGAGTCGCTCCCTCAAGCCAATGGCGCCACTCCTCGAACGCTGACTTCATCGCTAACAACTCGCGGTCCCCAACGTCATAGTTCCTCTCTGCTGAACTCAACTTCCTGGAGTAGAAGGCGCAGGGATACAGCTTGGGAGGGTGTCTGGCTGTGCGAAGAAGCTCTAGAGCGGCCGGTACCAGCGGTAGTGGGTAACGAAACTTAACGGTACATTCGTTCAGGGCTCTGTAGTCGATGCAGGGTCGCAGTCCTCCATCTTTTTTCTTGACGAAGAAGAACCCGGCTGACAGAGGGAAGTGGAGGGACGGATGAACCCCTTTGCGAGCTCCTCCTCCACGTATTTCCGCATGGCCTCGGTCTCAGGTTGGGACAGTGAGAAGATGCGGCCTCTGGGTGGTGTGTTATTGGGTACGAGGTCTATGGCGCAGTCGTATTCCCGATGGGGCGGTAGCTTGGTGGCTTTGATCTTGCTGAAGACCTCGGCTAGATCGTGGTATCACGGTGGGTAGGCGAGATAGCACGGCGTCGTCTCGGGGTTCGGTAATGCCTTGGACCTTTAAGGGTTTGACGACAGACAGACACCTCGAAAAGCATCTCTCTCCCCAGCTGATTATCTGCCCGGTAGTCCACTCCAACTGAGGGTTGTGCTTCCTTAGCCAGGGTAAGCCCAGGATGACCGGCGTGTGGGGAGCTTGGAGAACGTAGAACTGGACCTCCTCATGATGGAGCTGGCCGGTACGCATGCGAAGCGCCTGGGTCATGTGCGTGATGCGCCCTGTGCCGAGTGGACGTCCGTCGACAGCCTCTACTGACAGCGGAGGTGTGCAAGGAATGAGGGCTACATCGTGAACCTGGGCAAAAACTTTAGACATGAAATTACCGGCTGCCCCGGAGTCAACTATGGCGACGGCATTGACAGGTTGCCCCTTTATAGTGAATTCAGAGGCACTGACACACAGGTGAGAGGATTTAAACAGTCAAGGGTTAGACTCACCGTGGTTCTGTCCTTGTGTGCAGGTCACAGAGGGCAGTGTAGACGGAAATGACCGGAACCCCCGCAGTACAGACACAGGTTCAGGGACCGGCGGCGCTCCCTCTCCTCCTCGGAGATGTGTGAGGCGTTGATCTGCATAGGCTCGTAGGTCTCAGCAGACAAGTTAGAAGCACGTGGTGCGGGGCTGACGCGCATGGCACTCGTGGGACGGAGACTGGGACGTCGTGAGCGCATCAGGTTGTCCAGCTGGATGGTGAGGTGAACAAACTGATCCAAATTCTTTCCTTCGTCGCGACAGGCCAGCTCCGCTTGCAAATCGTGTCGGAGACCCCTTCGGAAGACCACCTTGAGAGCGTTCTCCGTCCAATTGGTTTGGGCTGCTAGCGTCCGAAATTTGAGGGCGTACTCTGAGGCGGGCGATCTCCCCTGTGAGAGTTCCAAGAGAAGATCCTCGGCTCCCTTTCCCTCCTTGGCATGCTCGAACACAGCTTGGAAACGTTCCAGAAATTCTCCGTAGGAAGAGAAGGCGGACCCATCTGGTTTCCAAACCGCGGTGATCCACTCCAACGCGCGACCGGTGAGTAGCATGCACACGAAGGCGATTTTGCTGGCATCAGTGGCGTGCAGGGCCGTCTGCTGGGCGAGATACAAAGAGCATTGAAGAATAAAGCCTCTGCATTTACCTGGGTCACCCTCATACCTCTCAGGGCGCGCGAGGTGCGGGTTGGAGCTCGCCGTGTGCGGCTGGTCTAGTGAGAGAGGCGGCGCGGTGAATGTTGGAGCGGCCGTGGGTGCCGCGATGGATTTCTGCAGGGCTCGTACCGCTGAGACCAATTCCTCTGTGAGTGTGGTCAGGCGGGATAACTGGTGATGATGGGCGGCCAGCTGAGAGGCTTGGTTGGTGACAGCGGCCGACAGAGCAGTCATTGTCGCTGGATCCTCGTTCGGCGAAGTATTCTGTAAAGAATCAGACAAGTCGGGCAGATCCATTTGCAACAATGTTTTTAATGGGCAGACTTCAAGGAAACGTAACTTCTCATCAATGAGCAAACACAGGGGAAAGGTCCAGTCTGATGCCCGGGGAAGGGTTAAACTCAGGCGAAGGAGTCCGGCTGGATCCGAGATCGGCAGTCGGCGACAGAGAGGCGTGAAACAGGCTTGGTTCAGGGCAGGCGGCGAGATATCAGAGTCCGGTAGCAGGCACGGGTCGTTAGGCAGGCTGCAGACAGGCAGAAAGGTTAGTAACAGGCTGGGATCGGAACAATAGAATCACTCAGAAAACGCTCAGACATGCAACATGGGGTGAAACAATACTTCGCACTGGAGCTGAGTTAACGAGGCAGATATAGTCTCAGGGCGAGAGTTTAATGCGGGACAGCTGGGCAGCAATCAAAGCTTAATGATCAATACTGTGCTGAAGCATGAGGCACTTAGTATTCAGGGGAGAGAGCGCGAGAGTGCGTGGAGTTGGCAGAGCTGGGCGCCGTAACACTCCACTCCCCTTTGCACTGATTACATACTGTTGATCCATTATATCACAAAAAATGATTTTGAGTAAATAATTTAGTTGATTATTAATGTCACGTTTATGTGTTTTGTTCATGTCTTTTATTTTCTAGTTTAGTTCCTGTTTCATGCCATGTGTTCCCTGGTCATGTGGTTCCTGTTTCCCTCCATGTTCATGTGTCTTGTTTTCATTGGTTCATTGTCTGATTACTTTGTTATTACAAATAACAAAGGTTGGCTTTAATGAGGTCACCCTCAAAGACTGTTTCCATTTCGGATTGAGTGAGCCAATCTCATCTTGATGCCTGGCGGTCACAGTCCCTTCAATCTGGCTCAATATATCGACCTCGCCTCGCAGATCATTGATTCCACTTTCACTGTGGGGGAGGCGTATGCCGAGCTAGAGTTCCATGATATGCGAGCCAGAGTTCCACGTCATGGCCGCCAAGCCAGAGTTCCAAGTCATGGCCACCGAGCCCGCGTCCCTCGTCATGGCCGCCGATCCAGAGTTCCACGACATGCGAGCCACGTCATGGTTGACGAGCCAGCGTCCCACATCATGGCCGACGAGCCAACACCCACGCCTGCCACGGCCAATGAGGCAATGCCCGCACTTGCCACGGCCAACACGTTCACGACCACTGAGGTCTTTTCCCAGTCATCCAGGACCCTTAGTATCGAGCCTCCCACAGCTCCACCTTCCACGACTTTGGTGTGGCGGGGCTGAGTGATGCTTGGCAGAGTGAGGATGGGAGACAGGTGTAGAGAACAGGTGGAACTCATTCTCCAATCATTTCCCCCCGCCTCACTCTGCCCAGAGTCGCTCAGCCCCGCACCTATCGCCACAAATTTAAATTTAATTTTACTTGTTATTATGTTTACTGTTTCATGGTCATTGAATATATATATAGTTGCACTAAGCTGGACTTTCATGTCATTATAAAAATCTGAACCTGTCTTATGTTTATTACTGTCATCTACTGTATGTTTTTGTCTTGTTGTTTTTCTTCATTTTTTGTTTTGTCTCATTCTTTTATCTCTCAACATCAGGCGTGACACCCAAAATATCACCTGTGATAGGAATCATTAAGTGATCAGACATTCAGACTTCACAGCAAAGGGGTTGAGCTATCTGAAGTCTTTAGATTCAGTGTTGTAGTTGAGACCAGCTCATCTTATCAGCAGGTAGTCCCTACCTATTTAATGCTGGTACATGCCACCAGGGTAAGCGTCACTGCTAGTACCGCCCTGTTGCGTATTGCCCCTTTCCGTCTAAATCCGGGTTAGTGCCAAATCTGATCGGTTTTGCTGCTCTTTGCAGGCTGTTTATTCCCCCCAGTTCATCTCGTACCACACACATATTTGCGATTTATGCTGCTGTGATTATGCTTTGAGCAACCGTATGTCCTATGGGTTCCCCATAGATTGGTTGGCTTTTCCTGAGGTTGTTCTCTCTATTTGGGCTGTGGGGTTGAGCACTTATCAGAAGACGCTATTTTTACTACGGCGATATGTTTGTTTTCTTTGTTTTTCCTTTTTTTCTTCTCACCAATGCTGGTGTTAAATGTGCTATATGTATATTTTTTACTGTACTTAATCATAAAATGACCATAATATGTCATTACAGAATTAGGAAACATGTTAAGTTGAAATACTGGCTTCTCCGATAACAATGCTACAGCCAGTATTTTCTACTTTGAAGTTTCCATTCTGGGCCGGAATTTCTGTTTATGTTTTGGCCTGTTTGTTCCCGCCCACTCACCAATAGTATTTAGACATTGCCGGGTTGCCAGATTTTAACAAGTTTTCAGGGAAACAACACTGCGGCTGCAGCCATGGAAGCCAGCAAATTAACTGGATGAGAGATAACGGATTCCACCTGACCTAAAAAGCCTCACATTCGTCTAAAAGTCACCATGACCAGAGGCGTAGTAAAACATGTATATATAATGGAGATGCCTTTGGAAGATGGCGACATCTTAAAACCCAGAAATCCTTTAAAACGGATGCTGAGTTGGCTAATTTGCATGTCAACATTCTGGCAACCCACATGATCTTAGAGTCTGAAGCTTGGTTCTATGTGTGGTTAATTGTGTATCCAGTGGCTAACTGTTTGTTTCTTTTCAGGAGCTGAATGCTCCCGGGGTAGGGAGGCTAGCTGACCCCATCCTCTGGTGGTGGTGTTTCCTTTCACTGAGAGCCATGTTGTGCTGCCTGCATCCATTTTCTTACTTGGTGTGTGGAGTGGGAGCATGCATTTCGGTGAGTGGTGTGGTTTCAGGGGATTAATTAAGCTTCAAATGCCTGCCCCACTACTTGTAAGCCTCAGCCCTGGGATGTTTATTCTTTATTTTTTTGTGTGTGATTTTGTTATTGTAGATTGTAAGCTTTTGCTTTGCTCGTCTGAGTAACATCTGACCAACCATTCAACCAAAAGTTTTTAAATCGATTTATTACTTGGCTATTTCAATAAAAATACGTTTTGTAATGGTACCCATGTCTCTTTGTCTTCTTTGATAACAAACTTGTATGCCATTTCTTTTGTGTTACTATTTCCCTGAGGAAGTTCCAGGGTGGTGTAGCTGGTTGATTCTCCAATTTTACTGCTTCTTAACTCTTTGTCTCCTCTGCAATTTGCCACATTATAACACACTCTCAAAGGGTTGTCGTAAGGATTCATAAGACTTTTCTAAATTTGTCTAATTCGTATGACTGCACTGAATTAGTTTGACCTCCACTACAGCCAATTACATCGCTGGACATTGTTTTCATCTAATAGGTGACAATTACTTACTTCTGTCACACATAACAGTTTCCTGTCATGTTTACACACTCTACTGATTGGTTAGGTGTAGATAAGGTGTTTGAGTAAGGGCATAATATTAATAAGCATGTTCTTGACACCTCACACACGGAACTCGCACTTACTAATTACACATACAGGCATTTGCTTGTGAGGAAATCATATTTATTTATTTTTTTTTTATTTATAAACATATCTTTATTACGAGGATTAACCCCTTGAGATGAAGCATCTCGTTTTCGAGGGGGTCCTCCAATACATCAAAGCAAAAAAAGAACCAAAACAGCAGAGCAAATATCACGGTCAAAAACCGCACAACAAAACACAACAACACACACACACCAGCTCACAATGCTCAACCCCACCCTACCCAACACGATCCCTATAGATAACATGATAGAGAAACAACCACATGACTAGCATTGCACAAGGTCAAGGACTAAGAGTAATACAAAAATAAAAAAAAAAATAAATAAATAAATTGAGGATAAAAATAACAATTATAATAAATAAATGAATAAAAATGAAGACATAAAAATTAGAATTAATAAACACATGACCAATGAAGCCCATGGTCAAACAAACAAAACTAGAAACAAAGACAAATATTCCGAAGATATTCCCCGAGAGCCCTTCGAAACGCTGTAAGTGAAGTTAAAGAACGGATAAAAAGAGGAAGATTGTTCCAATCATATGAATTCAAACAAAATCGTACAAAGTCATATGAAATAACCAACTCGTAAAATATGTAAAATATTTTGTGAGATCGAATTGCACTAGTATTTCTAAAAAACAAATTTCAAAGTTACCTCTCAAAAAAAAAGTAGGCCTAGTCTTGTTTCAAATCATTTTAGGTAAATCCACTTCACCCAATGAGTATCTGTTTTGTAAAATATCCCATTGGGGTTTTACTGAGTGAGATTAGCCAGTTAGACAGCAGCTTGAACGAATCGTACTGAATAGCGAAGTGATTCAGAACTTTTAACCCATTTTGCTAAAAAGACTTAATAGAATGATTTATTCGTGAACTGGGTTTCACTAGTTCTGATTCTATGCAGCTGACATCATAATCACTGATATTCAGTCAGTCAGAGAAATGTTTGTCAGGGAAGTCAAAGATTTTACAGTACTTTTTTAAAAAGGGACTCGACTCGACCATACAGCAATGCTGAGATATTGTGAAATAATTATTAAGAAATCATGCAGTATTCAATTGATTAGATACATTGTATTTATAGAAAACCAACATCTAATATTTCCAAGCTTCTGTGTACAAATGTTCAAGAAAATAACAGCTGGAAATCCCACAAACTCATCCCACAGACATCGGATCTTCCCCAAATTTGTGTCAGATCATCCTGAGACACTGTTGGCCAAATGTAATCAAAAGCTTTTTGAGAGACCAATCCATATTTTTACAAAGCATCAATAATTTCAGCAGCGAGGATGCTAAACAGGATGTGAGGCCAAATTTTGGCCACGCTTTGTCCTACTGAAACAAAATGTTGTATTCTTCCTTAAGATCTGATCTGAAGGTCAATAAATGTCAAAAATGTCTATTTTTGTGCCGACAAAAACTTTTGAACCGTTTGTCCTAAAATCATGAGGTTGATGTTGACTTCAATGACACTACTTTTTTTTTTTCATTTTTGCCTCTCTGCCATTTTTTATTTTAATATAAAGTGATGTATCTTTTGAATGCTTTGTAATATTGGAAAAAAAAAAATGTGTATAGTATGCAAAATCATGTCCTCAGGGTAGCAGTTTGGAGATGGTGCCACATAGTGGTAAAACATTTTAATAAAAAAAAAAAAAAATTTGAAATGAGGTTCATTTGTTCGTGCAACATTTAAAATGCTTCCAAGTAGTGGCAGCAAATTACAACAACTGTAAATTATGTGCAGTTTGTGGGTGAAGAGTTTCCTCTTTTCCTCTCCTGCTTATATGAACCTGAAGTATCACACTTCGAATAATAAATTTTTTTTAAATAAAAATAAAATAACAGGAACAAAAAACATGAAAACTATAAGTTGGTGATTTTCCAAATTTTCAAAAGTTTCACAAAGCTTAAAAAATACTAGCCTTTTTTATTTATTTATTTAGTTAGTTAGTTACTTTTGATACTTCACAAGGGAGCAGTATCCAAAATAACCAAATCTATTAATAAAACAAAAGCCCTTTTTTTTGCCAATGTGTGAAGAGCTTGTTACGCAACTTAAAAAATGAGCCCTTCCCGGACTTCCAAGGTTGCCTATTAAAGTCTGTAGACTGATTTTCATGTGAAAGGAGCGGGTCACTTTTGCCGAAATCCAAATCCAAAGGATGTGACGTTTATGCTCCCCGGTACTTCTCTTCCACTATTCAACAGCGACAACAAACTGCAACACTAGGTAATGTTTTCTTAGAGATGAATCCAGTAAACGTCCGGCTCCCAGCACAACAGCGACTCTTACACAACTCTGAGTAAGCTAAGAAAAAAAACATTTATCTACTGAATCCCATCTGGTTAAGCAGGAACGTGATTGTGTTTGAGTGAAAACTAGAGTGAACATCGGCAGGGCATTTGATTCCTGGATGGACCTTCGTTGGGTTTTGGGGATCAAAACCCTGAATTGGCATTTTTCTTATTGGACAGGTAAACTTGCCATAAGGATTGATCTGTGTCATTTTAGCTAACTTGATCATGCCTGCTAACACTGATGAATTGCAAGCAACCTTGATGTGTAACTTTCAAATAATCTAAACAATCTTCCCTTTATGCAAAAATTCAGGTTAATGTCAATGTTAATCAGTAATTATTCAGCAAGGTAAACTACAATAACACATGAAATGAATGCTAGACAATGTTCAAGATAATGCAAAAAGCTCCATTCATTAGTGTAACGTAACTTGATTATACAGGAAATATATAAATTCTATTATTATAAAAACAAAAGCGCATCGATATATAAAAATGAATCACATCAATATTGAACTGTGTCAACATATTTATAATGTACAATCTATTTTATAAACAGCTACTGTCATCATCCACCAGATTTAGCTAACAGCTATTGATAAAGCTGGCTAGCTAGCTAACGCTAACATAGGCTATCGTATAAATGCAGTCAATGTGTCATACTGTCACATATTCCCTGTTGTCTTTTGTTTTTGTGCTTTTATGTTGAAGTTTAGTTTAGTTCCTGTTTCCTGTTAGGTTTTTGTAGTCCTTTGTAGTTTCATTTTATGATTGGTTCTCCCCTGATTATTTCTCATTCCCTTGTTGTTTACCCAGGTGTTCCTCATTCCCTTGTTTGTTCCCTTGTGTATTTAAGCCCTTAGTTTCCCTGTTTCTTGCATGTTTTGTTATGCTCTGTGCTAGGTTTCCTGTGTTTTTCTTGTTTTAATAAAGCTGCACTTAGATCCTCATTCTTTGCCTACCTTGTCACACATACAAAGAAAAGTATAAATATTAGGACAAAAATCATATTCTTGTTTTCCTGTAAAAAAATATCTAAAAATAGAATAGATTAAAGACTAATTAGATTAATATTGTTTTAGAAACAATTATTACATTTTACAGCATGCATTCTGTAATCTGTAGTGGAATACATTTCAAAAGTCAAGTCAAGTGGTTTTTATTGTTGTTTCAACCATATACAGTTACTACAGTACACAGCGAAACTAGACAGCGTTCCTCTAGGATAATGGTGCTATATAAAAACAACATAGGACAAACACAGAACCACATGAGACTACACAACTAAATAAAATACCTATATAAAATACCTATATACCTATACCTATATAAAGTGCACGTGCAAACATGTGCAAAAAGTACGGGACAATACAAGAAATTTCTGACAATGAACAGGACAATAGGCACAGTGAGAGACAGTGCAGCGCCGACCAGTACACAGTAGTGCAAAAAGATGACAGTTTCTAAAAACGAAAACATAACATACTATAAGATAGTGTTCTATGCACATAGCAGTTATTGAGGTAGCAGACAGTTATAAAGTGACAGTAATTAAAGTGCAACTCAGGACGTGTGTGTGTGTGTGTGTGTGTGTGTGTGTGTGTGTGTGTGTGTGTGTGTGTGTGTGTGAAACCAGTCTCTGAGTATTGAGGAGTCTGATGGCTTGGGGGAAGCAGCTGTTACACAGTCTGGCCATGAGGGCCCGAATGCTTCGGTACCTCTTGCCAGACGGGAGGAGGGTAAAGAGTTTGTGTGAGGGGTGTGTGGGGTCATCCACAATGCTGGTTGCTTTGCGGATGCAGTGTTTTTTGTAAATGTCTTTGATGGAGGGAAGAGAGACCCCGATGATCTTTTCAGCTGTCCTCTCTATCCTCTGCATGGCTTTGCGGTCCGATACGGTGCAAGTCCCAAACCAGACAGTGATGCAGCTGCTCAGGATGCTCTCAATAGTCCCTCTATAGAATGTAGTGAGGATGGGGGATGGGAGATGTGCTTTTCTCAGCCTTCGAAGAAAGTAGAGACGCTGCTGGGCTTTCTTGGTGATAGAGCTGGTGTTGAGGGACCAGGTGAGGTTCTCCACCAGGTGAACACCAAGGAATTTGGTGCTCTTGACGATCTCCACAGAGAAGCTGTCGATGTTCAGCGGAGAGTGTTCACCTTGTGTTCTCCTAAAGTGAACAACCATCTCTTTTGTTTTGTCGACATTCAGGGACAGGTTGTTGGCTCTACACCAGTCCGTTAGCCGCTGCACCTCCTCTCTGTATGCTGACTCGTCGTTCTTGCTGATGAGACCCTCCACGGTCATGTCGTCGGCGAACTTGACGATGTGGTTCAAGCTGTGCATTGCTGCACAGTCGTGAGTCAGCAGAGTGAACAGCAGTGGACTGAGCACACAGCCCTGATGCTGTTCCCGATCCGGACTGACTGAGGTCTCCCAGTCAGGAAGTCCAGGATCCAGTTGCAGAGGGAGGTGTCCAGGCCCAGCAGGTTCAGCTTTCCAATCAGGTGCTTAGGAATTATCGTGTTGAATGCTGGGTTGTCTATGTTTAGGTGGGTGAGGGCCAGATGGAGGGTTGTGGCGATGGCGTCGTCCGTTGAACGGTTTGGACGATACGCAAACTGCAGTGGGTCTAGTGAGGGGGCAGCTGGGTCTTAATGTGCCTCATGACGAGCCTCTCAAAGCACTTCATGATGATTGGTGTGAGTGCGACGGGACGGTAGTCATTGAGGCAGGACACTGAAGACTTCTTTGGCATGGGGATGATGGTGGTGGCCTTGAAGCACGTTGGAACGACGGCGCTGCTCAAAGAGATGTTGAAGATGTCGGTAAGAACATCTGCTAGCTGGTCTGCACATCCTCTGGGCACTCTGCCAGTAATGTTGTCTGGTCCAGCAGCCTTCCGTGGGTTGACTGTACGTATAGTTTTCCTCTCATCCGCCGTGGTAAGACAGAGCACCTGGTCATTGGGAGGAGGTGTGGTCTTCCTCGCCACCACGTCGTTCTGCACTTCAAACCGAGCGTAGAAGTCATTCAGTGCATCTGGAAGGGAGGCATCTTTGTCACAGGCAACTGATGTTGTCCTGTAGTTGGTGATGGCCTGGATGCCCTGCCACATGCGCTGCGTGTCACCGCTGTCCTGGAAGTGACTGTGGATTCTCTGTGCGTGTTCGCACTTTGCCTCTCTGATCGCCAGGGACAGTTTGGCCCTAGCTGTTCTTAGGGCTGCCTTATCGCCTGCTGTGAAGGCGGAGTCTCGGGTCCTCAGCAGTGTACGCACCTCTGCAGTCATCCACGACTTCTGGTTGGAGCTGTGGTGATGGTCTTGGAGAAAGGGATGAGAAGCTGATGTAGCTGGTCACTGATGCTGTGTATTCCTCCAAGTTGGTAGAATCGCCATCTGTTGCAGCCTCCCTGAACATGTGCCAGTGTAAGCCCGTTTATCGGTCCAATGGCGGTCTCCAATAATACGGGTGAAAGTCTCTGCGCGTTACTGTCTTTCCTTGTACGCAACACAACAAGATTAAATGAAATACATTTTCTCTTATGTATTATCTCGTTATTTCATCTGACTCCAATAATGAAAAAGGTTTTTAATGATATCTGAGCATCATTAAAAGCGAACGAATGTTTGATTATTCTTTTAACTCCTTTAATTATATTTTACCCGTTTAGATTAAGAAACTATGTCACTTTGAGGTCCTCGCGTGTTTTCCTCTACACCGCGGGTCTCACGATCACAAGCGGCCAGTATTGGATCATCAAACATAGGTAATTGCTATATACCTGAGATCGGTCACGTTCAAGTTCACACAATCAAAGATACTTCAGTATAGCCCCATGGAATTGCATACACTTGAATGTAACTTAACGTTTTCTTCAGTAGAGGTCACGGCCACTATTACAGATGTAAGTTGACCAACATAACTTCTCTTATAATAGCTTTGGATTGGCCATGCGTGGTTTCCCACATACACTTATCTGGAGACACATCAAATTAAAACACCCGAATTTAGATTGGTCAAGCAGCGTTTGCTGTTCTAAACGGAAATTTCCTTTTTGTCTTTGCAAACCAAGTACACTTGAATTGATGCCAAATATTAGTCGTCACTAATCTGACGCAGACTTGCGATAACATACGAATCGTTTAATCTGTTTGGGAAACACAATGTCAGAATCAGTCAGAATAAAATCAAATGTTGACAATTTATTGATCAGGTAACATAATCAATTCATCAATTCCAATTAGACAGTGATAAGTCAAAGTTAGACATTTTATAAAAACATAAGAAATTCGAATTGCAATCACCTGATATAAATTACACACAGTAAACTGTGCGGGATTGTCTGATTACAGAGAACCATGAGCAATGTGTCACATCTCCTTAAATACCCAGATAATTCAATATGCCTACCGAATGGTGGTGTCTGTCATTATAATTAGATTTTGGTCCCCTGTTGAGGGGGTTCCTGTAGATTTACATACAGGAGGTATGGAGGATCTGGGGGAGGGCACACCTTTAAGGGGCACACCACAGTTCTCATATTTTATTACTTCTTTTTGCTTTTCATTATGACTGAGAGGATGAGAGCAGTTTACCAGGCGCACTGAGAGATTTGAAATGATACCAAACATGTTATAGTTACTTTTTTGTACACACTTCACATTGCATAGGTTTTTAGTGAGCTTTAAGTGAGGAGGAGAAGTGAGATGAAGAGACTTTAGAAGGGAGGTGTTAGCTGCACAGTTTGTTGCATCTCGGATGTTGCTGTTACATATGCAAGAGAGAGTTCAGAAGTTAATTCTCATGAGAGCCTTTTGTTTTCTCGAGGAGTAGCCCAGACTCACTGGCACCCGCCTTACACCAGTCAGTACACTCAAAACAGTCCTGAAGAGCAGAGATGGCTCTTGCTGGCCAGGTTTTCACCTGCTTCTGAAGTGGTTTTGTGCGTCTAACGTGCGGTCTGTATGCTGGAATTAACATAACAGAGATGTGGTCTGAGTAGCCGAGGTGGGGGCGGGGCTCCGCCCGGTACGCGCCTGGGATGTTTGTGTAAACAAGATCAAGCGCGTTCGCAGACTCTGACCTCCGAGCGAGCCTTCCATGACTCTGCCCTCTGAGAGAGCCTTCCATTGCCCACTCTCCCAGAGGCTCCTTCTTCAGCGGATACGACCGCTTCTTTATTCCCTAAACCTCCTGTGGCTCCGCCCACTCCACCTCTGGCTCCTTCTCCAGAAACACAAATCCCTGCTCTGCCTGCTCCATCTCCAGCTCCTCCTCCTTAGTCTCAAGTCCCTACTCCTAATGTGGCCCCACCTGCTCCACATTCAGTTCTGCCTCCAGAGACGCAACTCCCCACCCCAACTGTGGCTCCACCCGCTGTGGCTCTGCCCCTGACCTCCTGCCAGTTCCATCCTGGTGTCCTGATCCTCCACCAGTTCCTAGAGCCACCTCCAAACTGCTGGACCCCTCTACCTTCCTGGAGCCACCTCCCAAACCACCACTCCCTTCTGGGAGGCTCCTCCCTGGTATCCTGACTGTCCAACAACTCCTCCTTGGCCTCATAATCATCCTCCAGATCCTTCCTGGTCTGCTTGGCCCTGCCCTCCTTTCCATCCATCATTCGGCACCAGAAGTCACCCTTTAAGGGGTGGGGGGGTGGGGGGGTTCTGTCACGCTCTCCCCAGTCTCTGTCTGTCACTCCCACCACAAAACTACATTACCCAGAAGCATCTCCCCGGACTTCTAATCACCAGCACCTGCACACAGTTACCACAGTAATCAAGGACAGCTCAAAAACCTGCCACAGCCACACAATCATAGTCTAGTCTCCCTTAGGAACACACAGACCTCAATGCTCTTAAACATCAGTATCATCCTTCTTCGTGCTCTCATCATTAGTGTTACTCTGAACCAGCCATGTCCATTTATCATTTCTCTTAACTATAATTTAAATAATGTTCCCACATCTGGGTTCACCATCCATCTGTGTTGTCTTCCTAACACTGATAGGCTAATTGGAGTCAAATGGAGGTGTACCTGTGGATGTATTTTAAGGCCTACCTTCAAACTTAATGCCTCTTTGCTTTACATTGTGGGAAAATTTGTGGACCTCCACAAGTCTTGTTCATCCTTGGGAGGGATTTCCAAATGCCTAAAGGTTAAGGTAAGGACCACACAGCCATCATACAGCTCAGGAATGAGACACATTCTGTCTCAAAGAGATGAATGTAGTTCTGCAAATCAATCTCAGAACAACAGCAAAGTACCTTCTGAAGATGTTGAAGGAAACAGGTAGACACGTATCTATATCCACAGTAAAACAAGTCCTATATTGTCATAACCTGAAAGGCTACTCAGCAAGGAAAAAGCCAATGCTCAAAAAACAACCATAAAAAGCCAAACTACAGAATACAAGTGCACATAAGGACAAAGATCTTTCTTTTTGGTGAAATTTCCTCTGGTCTGATGAAACAAAAATGTAACTTTTTGGCCATAATGACCATCATAATGTTTGGAGGAAAAAGGGTGAGGCTTGCAAGCCAAAGAACACCATCCCAACCGTTAAGCATGGGGGTGGCAGCATCATGTTGTGTGGGTGCTTTGCTGCAGGAGGCACTTCATAAAATTGATTGCATCTCGAGAAAGGAAATTTATGTAGATATAGTGAAGCAACATCTCAAGACATTAGCCACATGTCATGGGATTATTCAGCACCAGTTTGTTTTGTGTGTATTCCCTCATGTCGTTATGGGTGTGGCGTTATTTAAACAGCAGCGTTGCTCAGCAATGATTATTTCCAGCCGCTGCCTGATTAATGCGACATCTGCACGCTATCTCCTTTCCCCTTTATAAGCAGCCCTTTGTGTGAGTTGTGTTTGTTGGATCGTTCTCGTGTGTTGTGCTTTGTCTCTCTCATGCTCACGCTCTTTTCTTGTTTTTAGTTGGATTTACCTTTACCTGTTTTTCCTGTGCTCCAGTCATATAGCTCTCTCAGAACCCTCTAAATTTGGTCATCTTTGCCTTTATCATCCCACCTCACTGCAGACATTGCCTGCAAAACTTCATCGTCATCTTCATCATCATTGCAATTTGGATTACTCTTGCTGCTGGATTGTCTGCTGTGTTTAACCACTCTATATTCCATTAAATATAATTTGAACTGTTACCTACATCTGGGTCCTCTATTTATCATAACATAACGATCCGACCAACATCACGGACCCAGCAGGACTCGCCAAGGTCCAGCAGTTCCTCTCTCGTCAGGATTCCCATCTCACTCAGCAAATCAAATCAAATCACTTTATTGTCACACTACCATGTACACAAGTGCAACAGTAGGTGAAATTCTTGTGTGCAGTTCCGAGCAACATAGCAGTCATGACAGTGACGAGACATATACCAATTACAGTAAACAACATACATACACAACATAATTTACATATCAAATGTACACATACTTACACAACACAATAATTATATACAATGTACAGTAAACAATACACACAATATAGAATACACAATCTACAATACAATAAGTAAAGAGTATATATATATATATATATATATATATATATATATACACAGTCAGGTCCATAAATATTGGGACATCGACACAATTCTAATCTTTTTGGCTCTATACACCACCACAATGGATTTGAAATTAAACGAACAAGATGTGCTTTAACTGCAGACTTTCAGCTTTAATTTGAGGGTATTTACATCCAAATCAGGTGAACGGTGTAGGAATTACAACAGTTTGTATATGTGCCTCCCACTTTTTAAGGGACCAAAAGTAATGGGACAATTGGCTGCTCAGCTGTTCCATGGCCAGGTGTGTGTTATTTCCTCATTATCCCATTTACAAGGAGCAGATAAAAGGTCCAGACAAAAGGTTCATTTCAAGTGTGCTATTTGCATTTGGAATCTGTTGCTGTCAACTCTCAATATGAGATCCAAAGAGCTGTCACTATCAGTGAAGCAAGCCATCATTAGGCTGAAAAATCAAAACAAACCCATCAGAGAGATAGCAAAAACATTAGGTGTGGCCAAATCAACTGTTTGGAACATTCTTAAAAAGAAAGAATGCAACGGTGAGCTCAGCAACACCAAAAGACCTGGAAGACCACAGAAAACAACTGTGGTGGATGATGGAAGAATTCTTTCTCTGGTGAAGAAAACACCCTTCACAACAGTTGGCCAGATCAAGAACACTCTCCAGGAGGTAGGTGTATGTGTGTCAAAGTCAACAATCAAGAGAAGACTTCACCAGAGTGAATACAGAGGGTTCACCAAAAGATGTAAACCATTGGTGAGCCTCAAAAACAGGAAGGCCAGATTAGAGTTTGCCAAACAACATCTAAAAAAGCCTTCACAGTTCTGGAACAACATCCTATGGACAGATGAGACAAAGATCAACTTGTACCAGAGTGATGGGAAGAGAAGAGTATTGAGAAGGAAAGGAACTGCTCATGATCCAAAGCATACCACCTCATCAGTGAAGCATGGTGGTGGTAGTGTCATGGCGTGGGCATGTATGGCTGCCAATGGAACTGGTTCTCTTGTATTTATTGATAATGTGACTGCTGACAAAAGCAGCAGGATGAATTCTGAAGTGTTTCGGGCAATATTATCTGCTCATATTCAGCCAAATGCTTCAGAAATCATTGGACGGGGCTTCACGGTACATATGGACAATGACCCGAAGCATACTGCGAAAGCAACCAAAGAGTTTTTTAAGGGAAAGAAGTGGCATGTTATGCAATGGCCAAGTCAATAACCGATTGAGCATGCATTTCACTTGCTGAAGACAAAACTGAAGAGAAAATGCCCCAAGAACAAGCAGGAACTGAAGACAGTTGCAGTAGATGCCTGGCAGAGCATCACCAGGGATGAAATCCGCGTCTGGTGATGTCTATGCGTTCCAGACTTCAGGCTGTAATTGACTGCAAAGGATTTGCAGCCAAGTATTAAAAAGTGAAAGTTTGATTTATGATTGTTAATCTGTCCCATTACTTTTGGTCCCTTAAAAAGTGGGAGGCACATATACAAACTGTTGTAATTCCTACACCGTTCACCTGATTTGGATGTAAATACCCTCAAATTAAAGCTGAAAGTCTGCAGTTAAAGCACATCTCACACATGTGTGTATAGGGAATACAGGAGTGGGCTGAGAACACAGCCCTGCAGAGCTCCAGTGTTGAGGGTTAGTGATGAGGAGATGTTGCTGCCCATTCTAACTACCTGACGTCTGCCTGACAGGAAATCCAGGATCCAGCTGCACAGCGAGCTGTTTAAGCCCAGAGCCCGGAGTTTCTCATCAAGCTTGGAGGGCACTATGGTGTTGAATGTTGAGCTGTAGTCTACAAACAGCATTCTCACATATGTGTTCCTTTTTTCCAGATGGGAGAGAGCAGTGTGTAGTGTAGATGCAATGGCATCATCAGTGGAGCAGTTGTTGCGGTAGACAAACTGCAATGGGTCCAAAGAGGGGGGCAGCACAGAGCAGATGTAATCTCTGATTAACTTCTCAAAGCATTTGCTGATGATGGGGGTCAGAGCAACAGGACGCCAGTCATTTAAGTAAGTGATTATGGCTTGCTTCAGTACAGGCACAATGGTTGATGTTTTGAAGCATGTGGGGACTACAGACAGGGAGAGGGACAGATTGAAAATGTCTGTAAAAACACCAGCAAGTTGATTCGCGCACGCTATGATGACGCGGCCCGGAATGCCGCCTGGACCCGCGGCTTTACGGATGTTCAACCGTCGGAAGGATCGGGTTACATCCACAACAGACACGGAGAGTGAACCAACCTCTGTAGCGTCAGCCGCGAATACTCTCTCCGCGAGGGCGGTGTTATTGTCCTCAAAACGAGCATAAAATGTATTAAGTTCGTCCGGGAGAGATGCAGCAGTGTTCATGGTGGAGTCTTTATTCCGTTTGTAGTCTGTGATGGTGTTAATTCCCTGCCACATATTTCTAGAGTCAGTGGTGTTGAACTGACCTTCAAGTTTGTGCCTGTACTGGCATTTGGCTGCACTGATAGTGTTACAGAGGGCATAACTGGCTTGTTTACACTCCTCCATGTTAGAAGAATTAAAAGTGGTGGTCCCACTTTGAATGCCGCGCGAACATCGCCGTTAACCCATGGTTTCTGGTTGGGGTATATCCGTATTGTTTTGGTCGGAACAACATCCTCTACGCACTTCCTGATGAAACACGTTACGCTGTCAGCGTAAACCTCGATGTCGTCATCAGAGGCGGACCGGAACATCTCCAAGTCCGCATGATCAAAACAGTCTTGTAGCGCAGAGTCTGATTGGTCCGACCAGCACTGGATTGTTCTGAGGGTGGGTGCTTCGAAGAGTGGTCCGATTTGCCAAATGGGGGGCGGGGGAGGGATTTTGTAGCCATCCCGGGACAGTAACAATGATCTAAAACCCGGTCCCCTCGTGTGTTGAAGTTTATGTGTTGGTGGTATTTTTGAGCGATTGTTTTAAAATTGGCTTTGTTAAAGTCCCCGGTAACAATGAACGCGGCCTCAGGTTGCGCGGTTTCCTGCTCACTTATGCTCCCATACAGTTCCATGAGTGCCCAGTCTGTGTCGGCTTGTGGGGGGATGTACACAGCTGTGATGATAACCACTGTGAATTCCCTCGGTAGCCAGAATGGTCGACACAGAAGCATGAGATATTCCAGATCAGGAGAGCAGAAAGACTTGATGAAATGTATGTTCCTCTGATCACACCATGATTTGTTGATCATAACACATACACCACCACCTCTGCCTTTACCTGAGAGGTCTTTCGCTCTGTCCGCTCCGTGCGCGGAGAAGCCTGTGATTTCAATGGCCGAGTCTGGAATCTACGCAGACATCCAGGTTTCTGTAAGACAGATAGTACAGCAATCTCTCGTCTCTCGTTGGAAAGAGATCTCTCAGCTCGCAGAGCTTGTTGTCCAGAGACTGAACATTTGCCAGTAGTATACTGGGTAGCGGGGGTCGATTTGCACGACGTCTAACTCTGATGAGAACGCCGGCTCCTTTTCCCCTTTTCCTTCTGCGTTTCCGCGGCCGAGCAGCCCAGACAAAGGGCTCCGCCGGCGTGTTTGTAAACAGCGGGTCGGCATTGAGGAATTTGAAGTCCGGTTTTCAAAGGTGTGATTGTTGAACCAATGTCCAAAAGTGTTTGTCTGTCGTAAAAAATAAGGCAGACAACATCCAAGACAAAAAAACAAAGAACTGTAAACAAAACAAACAATAAACCGCAGTGTCGTATCGGAGCTCGCAACGCAGCAGCCACACTCGGCACCATCTTGAGTCCTTCCGCAAGAGAAGTTCATGAGATCCACCAGGTGAGCCATCAAAGTTTTTCACCAAAGTCTGTCATCTCAAGATAAGTCCCCTGCACCCACACCGCCACTGCCACCACCGCTGAAGTCAGCACCACCCACTGCTTCACAATCTGAGCCTCGGATCAACCCTTCAGCATTCTATTTGGGTAAGCCTAACTATTGCAGAGCTTTTTTTTATCCCAGTGCTCTCTGTTTTTTTCCTTACAGCCGTCTGCATTTCCCACCGAGCAATCAAAGGTGGCTTATGTTATTTCATAGCTGACTGGTCGGGCATGTCTGTGGGAGACAGCAGTGTGGGAACAGAAACATCCATGTGGCTCCTCGTTCCAGTCCTTCACTGAGGAACTCCAGAAGGTCTTCGACCATGCAGAGCATTAGCAGAGAGGCAGCACGTGCTCTAGCCAAGTATTCCATCAAGTTTCAAACACTAGCTGCTAGTTGTAACTGGAACGAGGAGGCACAGTGGGACTTATTCCTGCATGGGTTGGCTGACAGCATCAAGGATGAGATCTATGCTCTAGATCTACCAAAGACTCTTGATTGACTGGTTGATCTTGCTATTCGAGTGGACAAACGTCAATCCCTCTTCTTGGAGTCAGCAACTTACGTGGGTGGAGTACGCACACAACTCTTTGCCAGTTTCATCCATGGGCCCATCTCCGTTTTAGACTAGTTTAGGTTACCAGCCACCTCTATTTCCAGCACTGGAACCCGAAGTTATGGTCCCCTCTGCCCATGCATTTTTACAGTCTTTTACGGTTAGTCAAGTCAAGTCAAGTCAATTTTATTTGTATAGCGCCTTTCACAACACACATCGTTTCAAAGCAGCTTTACAGAATATCAGCATTAACAGATGATAAAACTGTAATGTCTATAAAGTCGATTAATCATCATTGTGTAATTTCGATAAAATACGATTTTTAATAGTGTTTAAAAATAATTAAATGATAATTGTATTAATAACCCCAGTGAGCAAGCTGTAGGCGACTGTGGCAAGGAACACAAAACTCCATAAAATGTTGATTAATGGAGAAAAATAACCTTGGGAGAAACCAGACTCACTGTGGGGGCCAGTTCCCCTCTGGCTAACATTATGAATGTAATGTAAATATTATGTATAGGTAAAATCATGGTTTAAAATTATTAAACTAAGTGTTAAGGGTCAGTGATTAAACATCGATTGTGTTTGAACTGTAAGATTAATGACCAAAGTCTTTGAAGTCCATCTTGATTAATTGCAGAAGTTCACATAGATGCAATTGTCCTTGTTAATTGGCTGATGAAGGCTTTTGTTGGCAATAGTTAGTCTAAGCATTTCATTTCAAGATCGTAGTCCATAAATAGACCGAGGTGATGCAGGTTGGAGTTGGCATCATTTCATCCTCTGAAGTCCGTCATAATAGATTGAAGTGATGTTTGGCTGGCACCGGCTGCATTTAGTCATCATCATTCTGCGACATGTAGCAGTGGAGTCCAACACGAAGCAGGAATGGAGCTGGATCAGCCGGTTCTGGTGACCTCAGGATAGGAGTCCCGAGGTTGAGACAGGGAAACAGATAAAAAGATGTAAGCGTAGATGCCATTTAATTTATTGCAGAGTAAGAGATCATGCTCAATGTTTCTGGTTTCTGGTTCCGGCAGACCCAACTAAAGCAGCCTAATTGTGGGTTGGAGGATAAATTAGGTGTATGCCTGGCTAAATAGATGAGTCTTTAGTCTAGTCTTAAACTGAGAGAGTGTGTCTGCATCTCGAACAGTGTTTGGGAGACTATTACATAGTTTAGGAGCCAAATATGAAAAGGATCTTCCTCATTTAGTGGATTTTGATATTCTAGGAACTATTAATAGGCCAGAATTTTGCGATCTTAATGAACGTGTTGGAATATAGCGTGGTAGAAGATCACTTAAGTACTGCGGAGCTAGACCATTCAAAGCTTTGTACGTAGTTAACAGAATTTTAAAATCAATACGGAATTTAACAGGTAGCCAATGTAACGATGATAAAATGGGGCTAATATGATCATATTTCTTGGTTCTCGTCAGCATTCTGGCTGCTGCATTTTGAACCAATTGAAGTTTATTTATTGATCTTGCTGGACATCCTCCCAGTAATGCATTACAATAATCTAGTCTTGAGGTCATGAACGCATGAATTAGTTTTTCGGCATCAGCAACCGAGAGCATATGCCTTAATTTAGCAATATTTCTTAGGTGGAAGAACGCTGTTCTACAAACAAAGGACAGATTGGTATCAAATATAACACCTAAGTTCTTCGCTGTTGAAGATGATGTAACAGTACATCCATCTAGAGTCAAATTATATTTTAGTGGCTTATTTTTAGAGTTTGTTGGTCCAATAATTAGAACCTCTGTTTTGTCAGAATTGAGTAGAAGGAAATTTCTGGCCATCCAATCTTTTATTTCATTAATACACTCTGTTAATTTTGAGAATTGTGAAATCTCATCAGGTTTTGAAGAAATATAAAGTTGTGTATCGTCAGCATAGCAGTGGAAACTTATTCCACGATTCCTGATAATATCTCCCAGGGAAGCATATACATGGAGAAAAGCAGAGGCCCTAAAACTGATCCCTGTGGCACTCCATATTTTACTTTTGTTTGGTTTGACAATTCCTCATTTACATAGACAAAGTGGTAGCGGTCTGCTAAATATGACCTAAACCATGCTAATGCCACTCCACAAATTCCAACATAATTCTCTAGCCTATTCAAGAGAATGTCGTGATCTATCGTGTCGAATGCAGCACTAAGATCTAAAAGCACTAGAAGAGAAATGCAGCCGCGATCAGATGATAAGAGCAAGTCATTTGTAACTCTGATAAGTGCAGTCTCTGTACTGTGATGAGGCCTAAATCCTGATTGAAATTCTTCATATATACTATTTCTCTGTAGAAATGAACATATTTGGGAGGATACTACCTTTTCTAGTATTTTTGACATAAACGGGAGATTTGAAATCGGTCTATAATTAGCAAGTTCTCGAGGATTAAGTTGTGGCTTCTTAATTAGCGGTTTGATAATTGCCATTTTAAAGTTTCTTGGGACATGTCCTAAGCATAGCGAGGAGTTAATGATATTAAGAAGAGGTTCTGATATAACAGGAGATACCTCTTTTAAGAGCTTAGTTGGTATAGGATCTAACAAACAAGTTGTGGCTTTTGATGTTTCGATAAGTTTTGTTAGCTCTTCATGACCTATGATAGCGAAGGATTGAAGTTGCACATGAGGGAAATTATTCGACACTGTTTTCTGAGGTGCTATGACAGATGATTGCATAATTCCAATTTTATTTCTGATTATTTCAATTTTATCTGTGAAGAAATTCATGAAGTCATTACTCATGAGCTGTGACATAATATCTGGTTCGGTTGAGGCTTTATTCCTAACCAATTTAGCCACAGTACTGAATAAACATCTAGGATTGTTGTGGTTATTTTCTATGAGTTTACTAAAATATGCTGACCTGGCAGCTTTGAGTGCGTGTTTGTAGCTACAGACACTATCCTTCCATGCACCCTGAAATACTTCTAATTTTGTATTTTTCCACATGCGCTCCATTTTCCGAGCTGCTCTCTTGAGAGCATGAGTGTGATCATTGTACCATGGTGCAGGGCTTATTTCTTTAATTTTCTTTAATCGAAGTGGGGCGACAACATCAAGGGTGCTAGAGAAGACTGCATTTAAATGTTTTGTTATTTCATCAAGTTCTTCTGGGCTTTGGGGTTTATTGAGTATATGAGATAGATCTGGAAGAGTATTAGTGAAGCTATCTTTAGTGGTCGAAAGAATAGTTCTACCTGAACGATAGCGTGGTGTAGATTGAGTAACATTAGCTGATTGCAGCATGCAAGAGAGGAGGTAATGATCCGAGATGTCATCGCTCTGCTGCAGAATTTCTATATTATCAACATCAACTCCATATGAAAGAATTAAATCTAGCATATGATTATGGCGATTAGTTGGTCCTGTTACATTTTGTCTGACTCCAAGAGAGTTGAGAATATCGATAAATGCTAATCCCAATGTATCATTTTCATTATCTATGTGAATGTTGAAGTCACCAACAATTAAGGCTCTATCTACAGTAACTACAAGATCTGATAAAAAATTTGCAAATTCACTAAGGAAATCTGAATAAGGCCGGGTGATCTATACACTGTAGCAAGGGTAAAGGACGACAGAGAATTTTTATTTATATTTGTATTTGACGGTGTCACCTTAAGCATTATTAGTTCAAAAGACTTACATTTATATCCTGTCCTCTGAGTAACACCAAAAACTTCACTGTAAATTGTAGCAACACCTCCTCCTCGACCCTTCAGACGAGGCTCATGTTTATAACAATAACCTGGGGGAGTAGATTCATTTAAACTTATATATTCATCCGGTTTAAGCCAGGTTTCAGTCAAACAGAGCGCATCCAATCTATGATCTGTAATCATTTCATTGACAATTAGTGCTTTTGTAGAAAGAGATCTAATGTTTAGTAGCCCTATTTTTATATGATGTACATTTTTAATTTGTTTGTTTTGTTCAAGTTTGACCTTAATCAAATTTTTTCTAAATGATTTAGTGAGGGTATTGTGTTTGGTAGTTCGGGGAACAGACACAGTCTCTATGAGATATCTAGGTGATACAGTCTCTACGTATGTGTTGTAGTTTATGTGACCTGTGTGACGTCTCAAGGCAGCTAGCAGACGTTCGGATTAACCAGTTTGTCTGCTTCCTGACCTGGGCCCCATTTAGTCAATTAATATCATTATTAAGTCTATGAGCCAAATTACTAGAGAGGAGAGCGGCACCTTCCCTGGAGGGATGGAGTCCGTCTCTCTTTAGCAGGTCAGGTCTACCCCAAAAACTTTTCCAATTGTCTATAAATCCTATTTTATTCTGCAGACACCACTTAGACATCCAGCCATTCAGTGACACTAATCTACTATAAACCTCGTCACCACGACGAGCAGGGAGGGGACCAGAGCATATTACAGTGTCTGACATCGTTTTTGCAAATTTGCACACCTCTTTAACATTATCTTTAGTGATCTCCGACTGGCGAAGCCGGACATCGTTAGTGCCGACATGGATAACAATTTTAGAAAATCTACGTTTAGCATTAGCCAGCACTTGTAAATTTGATTTGATGTCAGACGCTCTGGCCCCCGAAATGCAATTAACAATAGTGGCTGGAGTCTCTATTTCCACGTTCCTTACAATAGAATCACCGATAACAAGGGCTCTTTCAATATGATTCTCAGTGGGTGTATCACTGAGTGGGGAGAATTTATTGGAAACCCTAACAGGAGCGGGAGAGTGGTGTCTCTTTGCTGAACGAGTATGCCGCCGAGACGTCACCCAAATGCCCTGCTGCGGGGGTTCTAGAGCCGGAACAAAAGTGTGTGTGTTGCTCTCTGTACTGCCCGCATCCGAAACAGTATCTAACGGCTTCTCTTTCTCACTGACCTCTACTAGCGTTCGGATGCGAGTCTCTAACTCATTAACCTTCTCCGTCAGCCTGACTAATTCCTTACATTTATCACAAGTGAATCCCTCACTGCTGACGGAGGAGGCTATTTTAAACATGTGACATGCAATGCATGAACAAATAACATGAGCCGATGCCATGACTTACCGCAAATTGTTCGTTGTTCCTGAGCGGTGAGGGTTTTGAGATTGATTTGAATCCCTCACAAAATGGTTTGTTGTTGGTGGTGGTTGTTCTGATAAGCGGTGCTTTGAGATCGATGCAATTATCTGTGTACCGCAGAGAAGAAAAAACGGGTGCGCGCTGAAAAAATGCACGCAGTTTAACCGCGATAAAAATAGAACGCGGATACAGGTGGAATATGCGCGCAGTTGAATCCCGATAAGAGAATAATACGGGAAGACCCGATGCGTGCTTAAAAATGGCAGATGTTTAAGGATTAAAGGCTACAAACACAGACTCTAGCTAGGTGTCAGCAGCAACCGATAAAATACACGCAGATGAAACGGGAGAAAAAGCGGAAGAATCTGAAACGCGGAAAAATGACAAAGGATATAACTATGAACGACGCGGTAAAATGACAAAGGATATAACTATGAACGACGCGGTAAAATGACAAAGGATATAACTATGAACGATGCGGTAAAATGACAAAGGATATAACTATGAACGATGACTATAACGTTGAACGTATGAGAATAAGCAGTGCTAAGCAGGCCACAAACAAACTCTCGTGCAGCGTGCGTGCGTGCTGTGCCGTCAGAAACAGGAAGTCCAATGACGTCCTAGATGGTTAGAATTACAGATTTTTTTACAGTCTGGTTTAATTACTTTTTATAATCTACACTGTTAATATTTAAATCCTGTCATTACAAAGATTTAACAATATCTTCCAAACGTTGATCAGACAATTTTTGATCTCAGTGGCTCTCAAATTAAATGGTGGAAGAGCAAGATATCAGCAAATTCAGACATTTGATTGATCTGATGGAGGAAAGCCATGAATGAAATTAAATTCAAAATAGTTCAATGAAAAAGTTTTATGGAGATAATATAGGCTTTTCATAATATCACATGATCCAAATGTGCCCAACTAGGGAAACACATTTCTACAATAATATATAGTACTTTAGACTACTATCTGGGTAGCTTACATGTTTATTGGCCATAAAGTTAATTTAAAGTGTGTTGTAAAGTACAATTCTGAATTTAAGTGAAGACAGTAGTCTGTAGCATAATTTCTTAAATTGATCATTTTATAAAACATGTCTGTGTGGGAAACCAGAAATCAGACAGACAAGTTTAACTCTCTCTCTTCACAGAGACTCACACGTTCACCAGAGGAGCTCATTCACACTCACTGCAGTTTCACTTCAAGTCTTTTCTACAGACCAGCGTTTCAAAAAACAGCCAGAACCCGATTAATGAAATATTTCTGTCGTAGTCATTGTACAATTGTGATGTTTTATGAGCTGTTTATCTGAAACTGTGAAGAAAATGTTGGCCGTGACTTTCTGTTTGTGCTTTTGGAGTCTGTTTGGTAAGTTATAAATCTGTTTTTATGTCTTTTAGTACAGCGTGATAAACTACAACTAATGACAGCATTTACTTGTCTTTAACATGATCAATCAGTCAATACTACTGTCTATGATTTGAGACAGTTTCAGTTGATTTCAAGTGTTCAGTGAGGTTCAGGTCTGGACTTTGTGCTGTTTACTGGAATTACTGGAATAGATAAAGCTGTAAATTACAAGAGGGTGTTCACATACTTTTGATCATATAGTGCATTTACTGAAATCATGAATGACACAGACAGAACACCAAATACCTTCATCAAACTCATTGTGTGAAAATGTCTCATTATACATTCAAATGAAAGAGTTGTGTTGCATGGATGAATTGTTCAATGATATGAAATGATTTCCAGTGTCTCTCTTAGTAACTGTCTCTGTTTGTTCTGCAGGTGTGTTTGGTGTTGAGACAGATGTTTCAGTGTCAGTGATGGAGGGAGATTCGGTCACTCTAAAGAATGATGATACTCAAATACTGAGAGATGATCTGATCATGTGGAAGTTTGGACAAATCCTCATTGCTGAAATCAACAGAAATAATAAGATCAAGTTATTTGAGAAGGCTGCTGATGGGAGATACAGAGGCAGAATACAGCTGGATAATCAGACTGGATCTCTCATCATCACAAACATCAGAACTACAGACTCTGGACAATATAAATTAACCACCACCAGCAAAGAGACCCGACTGAAAATATTCACTCTTACTGTCTATGGTGAGTAGAGAAAACTTGCCCTGTTTGATATACATGCATCTTTTCACACATTAATCACCGTCATAATTATTGAGAATATTATGAAATGGTATGATTTGAACTTTGTGATCTGTAATCCACTATTAATGACATTTGTTTCTCAACATTTTAATTACAGTTTAAAACTATTGAACTCATATAAAACAACCCTCATATCGTCTGTATATTTTCCAGCTCTTCTGCCGGTTCCTGTCATCACTTCGGACTTTTCACTGAATTCTTCATCATCTGAAAGTTCATCTAAATGTGTGTTGGTGTGTTCAGTGGTGAATGTGACACAGGCGACTCTCTCCTGGTACAAAGGAAACAGTTTATTGTCCTCCATCAGTGTGTCTGATCTCAACAGAAGTCTCTCTCTACATCTGGAGTGTGTCGATGATTCTTACAGCTGTGTGATCAACAATCCCATCAGAAATCAGACTAAACATCTCAACATTAATGAAGTCTGTCAGCCGTGTTCAGGTACATCAGCGCTAATATTAATGTTTATATACTGAGCTGATATCTGTTGGTCATAATTATGTACTATATGTCTGTAGTGATATTAAAGCACATTTGACAATTAAATTTTCTTTATCCCCTCGATATTCTTTTATTTATATATACATTATATATATATATATATATATATATATATATATATATATATATATCCAAACAGATAAGTGAAGATAATTTAAGGCCAATAATTGGTTACCATTCCATTAATAAATTTTTCTATCTTTTTTTTTGTATTTTGTTTGACATGAAATTTATGTAATTATATAATGTAGTCTCTCAATTAATTTGAGCCTATAAAAATGTATGCATGTTAATTATTGAACAAATAAAAAAGACATGTCATATGAAGTACCCGTAAACTGAACTGATCTCGCGGTCTCTGTTCATCTAATACAGATAAAGATGTATCTCTGATAGTGCTGATTTCTGTGGCTGCTGGAACTCTGTTGTTTGTCATTGCAGTCGTGATCTTCTGCATCTGCAGGAAATGTAGAAAAACAGATCAAGAGGGCAAGTGTAACATACTGCTAATATATCTGTAAAGGAACAGCTTTATTCTTTTAATACTGTATTTATGACATATATTTGATCATATGTTTTAATGTCATTACAGTCCAGACTCGTGAAGAAGAGATAAATTATGCTGATCCAGCGTTCTATAAAAGAAAAGCACAGAAATCAGTAAGATCTTTACAGCAGTGTGTGTGTGTGTGTGTGTGTGTGTGTGTGTATGTGTGTGTGTGTGTGTGAGCGTGTATTTATCACTTTGTGGGGACCAAATGTCCCCATAAGGATAGTAAAACCCGAAATTTTTGACCTTGTGGGGACATTTTGTCGGTCCCCATGAGGAAAACAGCTTATAAATCATACTAAATTATGTTTTTTGAAAATGTAAAAATGCAGAAAGTTTTCTGTGAGGGTTAGGTTTAGGGGTAGGGTTAGGTTTAGGGGATAGAATATAAAGTTTGTACAGTATAAAAACCATTATGTCTATGGAAAGTCCCCATAAAACATGGAAACACAACAAGAGTGAGTGAGTGAGTGAGTGTGTGTGTGTGTGTGTGTGTGTGTGTGTGTGTGTCTGTGTGTGTGGGCTTGTTTATGTGGTTTATGAGAACATTTTTTTAGGTTACAAATTAGTAATTACAAGGGTATTATGCTATAAATGTGGTTTATGAGGACATTTCTATTGTCCCCATAATTCAAATCGCTTAAAAATCATACTAAACAATGTTTTATTGAAAATGTAAAAATGCAGAAAGTTTTTTGTGAGGGTTAGGTTTAGGGGT
Organism: Xyrauchen texanus; assembly: GCF_025860055.1. Classification (NCBI taxonomy): domain Eukaryota; kingdom Metazoa; phylum Chordata; class Actinopteri; order Cypriniformes; family Catostomidae; genus Xyrauchen; species Xyrauchen texanus. The sequence goes on from NC_068323.1 coordinate 3,814,373, forward strand.
AGGGTTAGGGTATAGAATCTATAGTTTGTACAGAATAAAAATCATTATGTCTATGGAGAGTCCTCATAAAGATAGCTGCACCAACATGTGTGTGTGTGTGTGTGTGTGTGTGTGTGTGTGTGTGTGTGTGTGTGTGTGTGTGTGTGTGTGTGTGTGTGTGTGTGCAGATGTTTAATATTCTATAATGAACTTATAATTCTCATGACTGTGACTCAAATATATGATGAAAGATCAACAGCATAAATAATCTACACAAGCACATTTAAGCACAAGGAACAATTATAATTATATCACTTACAGTAACACAAAAGAGCCGCTCGACTCGTGGTTCACTGTTGTTTTATATCAGCATTTGATGTCTTCATCTGAAAATCAGAGAGAACATTTGAAATATACAGTGTGTCATACATACAGTATCAAAACTACAAACCGTTCCATTACAGATGAAATAGTTGTGTGTTACAGCAAATAAATGTTTATAATGTATTTGGCTCTTAAATGCACCTTGATATCATTAGAGATACTGTAGAATAAATGATCTGGAATCAGTCTGAATGAAACATGATTATGGAAACAGTTATTACAAAAAACTCAAAAATATATATTATGGTTCAGTGTTCTTCTGCTATAATAAACACTGTTCACAGAAAATGAAGCATTTAGGAACTGAAAGTGACAAAAATACTGCAGATATTTCTGTTGATTTCAGGTTGTGAGAGAGAACATGTGAGGAACAACCGAAACAGACCAGTCGATTAGAAATGTATCTTTAAAATTGCACAATGACAGTCAAACCTGCTTATATGACTTGAGACAATATCCCATTATATGTGAATGTCCCATTATATGTGTTTGTCCCATTATATGTGTATGTCCCATTATATGTGTATGTCCCATTTGTTAGGGGTATAACAGTTATAACCCGGATCAGATATGAAGAAAGAAAACCAGGAGTCAGAAGTTCAATCAAAGAATCCAAAATTTACTGAAGAATAGTTTGCAGTGAAATTGGTACAGCCAGCGGCAAAGTCTCACGAGGAGATCGAAAGCTAACTCATACCTTACACAAAATTTTACATCAATTATACCATTTGCAAGGACGTATATTCTATTATTTAACTCCTGATTGGCTAACAGAGCATAAAGTCACAACATATAGATTGCTATAGCACATCAACATTAATCAGCGCAATTGTCGTCCTGGGGCCCGAGATTTACGTCTGAAGTGACCTCGCAGATGATCGCGGGCGTCTTCGAGTCGGCCTGGTGTGCCTCCCTAGGTTCAAAACCTGGGTAGAAGGTCAATACGCACACACAAAACACTGACGAACGACAGCTCTTCTCTGGGCACAAGTCAGCCAGAGCACACATTATCAGGCCATTTGAACCAAAACAAGAGAGATAAAATTTTCACTCCTCAGGCAGAGGAGAGGGTGAAAAATAACATACATTGCTTCCCTAAAGAAATAATAATAGAAAATCACACTTCTACTATTCAGGTAGTATTGCATAGGACTTTAAACCATATACTTAATCATAGAAAAGTAACAATCAAACGCAGACCATATGTTTAACATTCTCCCTGCCCCCTCTCATCACAGCTAAGCTTATCCCCAAAGGACCTTCAGACTACGGGCAGGACAGAGAGAGAGACTCTCTGGAATGTTCCTTAAAAGACACTAGTTAACATTCCAACACACATATGATTCAAAGTATATTTCAGTTATGCATAAGAAAATAGAATTGATTATGTGATCATGCATATAGTTAATTCATCACTTTATTAAAGAAGTTAAGCAACAGAATACAGATAGATATTGATATAAAAGGATATATATATGTATTGATATATCTGAAGAGACAAGGGATTTCAACCCTCACCCTTCACATTATATGTGTATGTCTTATTATATGTATTTGTCCCATTATATGTGTACGTCCCATTATATATGTATGTCCCATTATATGTGTATGTCTCATTATATGTGTGTGTCCCATTATATGTGTGTGTCCCATTATATGTGTATGTCCCATTATATGTGTATGTCCCATTATATGTGAATGTCCCATTATATGTGTATGTCCTATTATATGTATTTGTCCCATTATATGTGTATGTCCCATTATATATGTATGTCCCATTATATGTGTATGTCCCATTATATGTGTGTGTCCCATTATATGTGAATGTCCCATTATATGTGAATGTCCCATTATATGTGTATGTCCCATTACATGTGTATATCCCATTACATGTGTATATCCCATTATATGTGTATGTCCCATTATATGTGTGTATCTCATTATATGTGTGTGTCCCATTATATGTGTATGTCCCATTATATGTGTGTATCTCATTATATGTGTGTGTCCCATTATATGTGTATGTCCTATTATATGCGTATGTCCCATTATATGTGTATATGTCATTATATGTGTGTGTCCCATTATATGTGTATATCCCATTATATGTGTATGTCCTATTATATGTGTATGTCCCATTATATGTGTATATCTCATTATATGTGTATGTTCCATTATATATGTATGTCCTATTATATGTGTATGTCCCATTATATGTGTATGTCCCATTATATGCGTATGTCCCATTATATGCGTATGTCCCATTATATGTCTATGTCCCATTATATGTCTATGTCCCATTATATGTATATGTCCCATTATATGCGTATGTCCTATTATATGCGTGTGTCCCATTATATGCGTATGTCCTATTATATGCGTGTGTCCCATTATATGCGTATGTACTATTATATGCGTATGTCCCATTATATGTGTATGTCCTATTATATATGTATGTCCCATTATATGTATATGTCCCATTATATGTGTACGTCCCATTATATGTGTACATCCCATTATATGTGTATGTCCCATTATATATATGTCCCATTATATGTGTATGTCCTATTATATGTATTTGTCCCATTATATGTGTATGTCCCATTATATATGTATGTCCCATTATATGTGTATGTCCCATTATATGTGAATGTCCCATTATATGTGTATATCCCATTATATGTGTACATCCCATTATATGTGTATATCTCATTATATGTGTGTGTCCCTTTATATGTGTATGTCCCATTATATGTGTTTATCTCATTATATGTGTGTGTCCCATTATATGTGCATGTCCCATTATATGTGTATATCCCATTATATGTGTATGTCCCATTATATGTGTGTGTCCCATTATATGTGTATGTCCCATTATATGTGAACGTCCCATTATATGTGTATATCCCATTATATGTGTACATCCCATTATATGTGTATATCTCATTATATGTGTGTGTCCCTTTATATGTGTATGTCCCATTATATGTGTTTATCTCATTATACAGTGAGGAAAATAAGTATTTGAACACCCTGCTATTTTGCAAGTTCTCCCACTTGGAAATCATGGAGGGGTCTGAAATTGTCATCGTAGGTGCATGTCCACTGTGAGAGACATAATCTAAAAAACAAAATCCAGAAATCACAATGTATGATTTTTTAACTATTTATTTGTATGATACAGCTGCAAATAAGTATTTGAACACCTGTCTATCAGCTAGAATTCTGACCCTCAAAGACCTGTTAGTCTGCCTTTAAAATGTCCACCTCCACTCCATTTATTATCCTAAATTAGATGCACCTGTTTGAGGTCGTTAGCTGCATAAAGACACCTGTCCACCCCATACAATCAGTAAGAATCCAACTACTAACATGGCCAAGACCAAAGAGCTGTCCAAAGACACTAGAGACAAAATTGTACACCTCCACAAGGCTGGAAAGGGCTACAGGGAAATTGCCAAGCAGCTTGGTGAAAAAAGGTCCACTGTTGGAGCAATCATTAGAAAATGGAAGAAGCTAAACATGACTGTCAATCTCCCTCGGACTGGGGCTCCATGCAAGATCTCACCTCGTGGGGTCTCAATGATCCTAAGAAAGGTGAGAAATCAGCCCAGAACTACACGGGAGGAGCTGGTCAATGACCTGAAAAGAGCTGGGACCACCGTTTCCAAGGTTACTGTTGGTAATACACTAAGACGTCATGGTTTGAAATCATGCATGGCACGGAAGGTTCCCCTGCTTAAACCAGCACATGTCAAGGCCCGTCTTAAGTTTGCCAATGACCATTTGGATGATCCAGAGGAGTCATGGGAGAAAGTCATGTGGTCAGATGAGACCAAAATAGAACTTTTTGGTCATAATTCCACTAACCGTGTTTGGAGGAAGAAGAATGATGAGTACCATCCCAAGAACACCATCCCTACTGTGAAGCATGGGGGTGGTAGCATCATGCTTTGGGGGTGTTTTTCTGCACATGGGACAGGGCTGACTGCACTGTATTAAGGAGAGGATGACCGGGGCCATGTATTGCGAGATTTTGGGGAACAACCTCCTTCCCTCAGTTAGAGCATTGAAGATGGGTCGAGGCTGGGTCTTCCAACATGACAATGACCCGAAGCACACAGCCAGGATAACCAAGGAGTGGCTCTGTAAGAGGCAAATCAAGGTTCTGGCGTGGCCTAGCCAGTCTCCAGACCTAAACCCAATAGAGAATCTTTGGAGGGAGCTCAAACTCTGTGTTTCTCAGCGACAGCCCAGAAACCTGACTGATCTAGAGAAGATCTGTGTGGAGGAGTGGGCCAAAATCCCTCCTGCAGTGTGTGCAAACGTTTGACCTCTGTAATTGCAAACAAAGGCTAATGTACCAAATATTAACATTGATTTTCTCAGGTGTTCAAATACTTATTTGCAGCTGTATCATACAAATAAATAGTTAAAAAATCATACGTTGTGATTTCTGGATTTTGTTTTTAGATTATGTGTCTCACAGTGGACATGCACCTACGATGACAATTTCAGACCCCTCCATGATTTCTAAGTGGGAGAACTTGCAAAATAGCAGGGTGTTCAAATACTTATTTTCCTCACTGTATGTGTGTGTCCCATTATATGTGCATGTCCCATTATATGTGTATATCCCATTATATGTGTATGTCCCATTATATGTGTGTGTCCCATTATATGTGAATGTCCCATTATATGTGAATGTCCCATTATATGTGTATGTCCCATTACATGTGTATATCCCATTACATGTGTATATCCCATTATATGTGTATGTCCCATTATATGTGTGTATCTCATTATATGTGTGTGTCCCATTATATGTGTATGTCCCATTATATGTGTGTATCTCATTATATGTGTGTCCCATTATATGTGTATGTCCCATTATATGTGTATGTCCTATTATATGCGTATGTCCCATTATATGTGTATATGTCATTATATGTGTGTGTCCCATTATATGTGTATGTCCCATTATATGTGTATGTCCTATTATATGTATTTGTCCCATTATATGTGTATGTCCCATTATATATGTATGTCCCATTATATGTATATGTCCCATTATATGTGTACGTCCCATTATATGTGTACATCCCATTATATGTGTATGTCCCATTATATATATGTCCCATTATATGTGTATGTCCTATTATATGTATTTGTCCCATTATATGTGTATGTCCCATTATATGTGAATGTCCCATTATATGTGTATATCCCATTATATGTGTACATCCCATTATATGTGTATATCTCATTATATGTGTGTGTCCCTTTATATGTGTATGTCCCATTATATGTGTTTATCTCATTATATGTGTGTGTCCCATTATATGTGCATGTCCCATTATATGTGTATATCCCATTATATGTGTATGTCCCATTATATGTGTGTGTCCCATTATATGTGTGTGTCCCATTATATGTGTATGTCCCATTATATGTGAATGTCCCATTATATGTGTATATCCCATTATATGTGTACATCCCATTATATGTGTATATCTCATTATATGTGTGTGTCCCTTTATATGTGTATGTCCCATTATATGTGTTTATCTCATTATATGTGTGTGTCCCATTATATGTGCATGTCCCATTATATGTGTATATCCCATTATATGTGTATGTCCCATTATATGTGTGTGTCCCATTATATGTGAATGTCCCATTATATGTGAATGTCCCATTATATGTGTATGTCCCATTACATGTGTATATCCCATTACATGTGTATATCCCATTATATGTGTATGTCCCATTATATGTGTGTATCTCATTATATGTGTGTGTCCCATTATATGTGTATGTCCCATTATATGTGTGTATCTCATTATATGTGTGTGTCCCATTATATGTGTATGTCCCATTATATGTGTATGTCCTATTATATGCGTATGTCCCATTATATGTGTATATGTCATTATATGTGTGTGTCCCATTATATGTGTATATCCCATTATATGTGTATGTCCTATTATATGTGTATGTCCCATTATATGTGTATATCTCATTATATGTGTATGTTCCATTATATATGTATGTCCTATTATATGTGTATGTCCCATTATATGTGTATGTCCCATTATATACGTATGTCCCATTATATGCGTATGTCCCATTATATGTCTATGTCCCATTATATGTCTATGTCCCATTATATGTATATGTCCCATTATATGCGTATGTCCTATTATATGCGTGTGTCCCATTATATGCGTATGTACTATTATATGCGTATGTCCCATTATATGTGTATGTCCCATTATATGTGTATGTCCTATTATATGTATTTGTCCCATTATATGTGTATGTCCCATTATATATGTATGTCCCATTATATGTATATGTCCCATTATATGTGTACGTCCCATTATATGTGTACATCCCATTATATGTGTATGTCCCATTATATATATGTCCCATTATATGTGTATGTCCTATTATATGTATTTGTCCCATTATATGTGTATGTCCCATTATATATGTATGTCCCATTATATGTATATATCCCATTATATGTGTACATCCCATTATATGTGTATATCTCATTATATGTGTGTGTCCCTTTATATGTGTATGTCCCATTATATGTGTTTATCTCATTATATGTGTGTGTCCCATTATATGTGCATGTCCCATTATATGTGAATGTCCCTTTATATGTATGTGTCCCATTATATGTGTGTGTCCCATTATATGTGTATATCCCATTATATGGTCCCATTATATGTGTGGGTCCCATTATATGTGTATATCCCATTATATGTGTGTGTCCCATTATATGTGTATGTCCCATTCAATACTATATAGAAGATTTCAAAGTGTATTTGCCTCGCAGTAGGACAAGATCAGTGATTAGTTTATGGTAAATCTGTTCTTGAAATGAAATCTTCCACATCTGTGTTTGTTTTCTTTCAGAAAGTGAAAGAGGAGGATGATGTGGTGTACGCAGGTGTCGCCGTGAGACGTTGATCAAACTCTCTGAGGTTCAGTTTCTTCATAAATGATGATCTAAACACAGTAACTATCCCTGCTGAAAACACCAGACTATGATGTGTTTAGAACAATAAACTTCTGTTATCATGTACTCATCCTCATGTTGTTCCAAATCTAAATGACTTTCTTCAGTGGAACATAAAAGGAGAATGCTGCAAATATAGAATATCAGCCTCAGTCACCATTCACTTCCATTAAATGAGAAAAAGATGCATTGAAAGTGAATGGTGACTGAGTAAATAATGACAGAAGTTTTATTTTTGGGTGAAATAACCCTTAAATACAATACATTCAAATTACCTTCATATCAAACCAGCACTGTACAGTATAAACCAGCTTAGACCAGTATGGGAATTCATGCTGGTCTATGCTGAACTTTTAAACATGGATGAATCTGTTCAGTTGTTTTTGTGTGTTTTGTGCCACATCGAGGCTGTTTACAAATGTTATTAAGATTCATTTTCAGTGATCTGATCACATGATTAGCCGAGACGCATTCCTGTTTCAACCTTGTATAAACGTGTCTCAAATGTGTCTCCTGTGATCACTTGTGATTGTATTTGTAGGGGAGGGTCTGATTTAATGACATGCATCAATCACTGTCAGCGTGTTACAGCATGACATTAAAGTACTTTAAGTAGTTTAAAAATTGTATACTTTTACTTGAGTACATTTTAATGGCTGTAACTGTTTCAATTAAACAAAAATTGTTTGCTAGTTTCCTGTCCTGATTTTATTTTTACCTCTCAATGTGATTAGCTATGAGAGGCTCGTGACTCCCTTCAAATCAAATCACGTGTAAAAAACTTGAACCGCAGCTGTAGATCTGGCACCAGCTGCTATTAATCATGGATGTGGAGGATGCTTGAAGCCGGGACCATAGCATAGTTTTTCTCTATTGTTGTGGGCCCCCCCTGGACCTGTTGGCCCCTTGAATTGTTAAACATTTCACCCCTCTAGTAACGACCCTGCTTCAAGCAGCAGTACAACACCTGATCATCCATAACCGCACCTAAAAGACCTTTTCGCAGTGAGTAAGCCCAGCTGATGATCGTGTCATGCGAGTTTAACTTGCTCAAGTCAGATATCAGCATTAATTCTACCTCTAATTTGAAGAAACTAGGTACATTTCCTATTTCTGATTAATATTCTCTGTATCTATAATATACCCCTGTAAATATTGTACTATTGTGAATGTAGTAATGGAAAGGAGGCGAGAACTGGCTTGACAACATAAAAAAAATAGTTTAATGAAGAACTGAAACAAAAAGACAAACACACACATGACGGCCAGCTGCCAGTAAACGATCTCTCTCTCTCGCACCACCATCCGCAGTCGGCCTTTATCCCTCTCGGAGGCTTGATTAGCCTGATAAGGGGCCGGTTGTGTAGAATCAGGACCCGGCCAGCCCTTCGCCCTGTCATATTTATCTATCACGGAGATTATTGGGCTGCTGTGAGAGATTTATACAATGATAATTAGGTTATAGGGCTGGGAGATAAAGATCTTGATATTTATCTGGGGATAAAATCCTCCATATTGATGATAAATGTATTCTTATATAATAATTATAATAGAGTAATTTTCTATATTTAGCCTATCTTCTACATCTAGACCACGAGTGCTCATTACGTTAATTGTGATGGCAATAACTTTAGTAGCTTTAAAATATAAATGTAATGTAATAAAACTTTTTACATTTTGTATTAATACCGACCCCTAATGTAGAGAGTGTGTTCATTTTTATAATAAATTACCACTGAAGTAGAGATGATAATATAATTTATATTAATGCTCAGCCTTTATCAATTTTTTCTAATGCCTGATAGAAACTTATCAACATTATAGAGCCATATTTCAGGCAGAATATTTCCATCATCAGCCACAAACACACTTAAGAAAATTGTGCATCATGCATTAGAATGAGAACATTACTATTTCTGGGCTTAAAAGATACAAGAATTAATCAATGTGGAACAATATATCTCAAAAGTAATCCAATCTGGCCCCATGTACTACTTAAAGCCCGATGTGGCCCCTGTTGTCATGGTTAGGGTTTGGGGAAGGAAAAAGGACATAAAAGCAGATGAATAGCTTTTAATTACAAAGAATGTGGAGTAACTTATTGGCGTTTCCAATGCCGGCCGGAGACGGCTGATCTGACAAACCGCTGGAAGGAATTGGTGTGTTTGTGTGCATTGTGGAAGTCTGGAGCACTCCGAAGAGAGTCAGTTAAAGCTGGTGTGGTGCGAAGCCCAGACAAATCTCCCAAGACACGGGCAGATGTCGAGGAAACCTCCTCTAATGTACTGGGCACCAATTGGTGAGAGTGACCACAAGCAGGCAGGTAACTGCACCTCTATAGACAGGCAATCAACAGACAAACCAGCATGCTCCAACTACAAAAGAGAAACGATAGACATGACAGCAAACAGTGAACATATCAGTGAACAATAAACTGGAAAAGAAAGAAGGGAAACACAAGGAATAAATAGGGAGTGCAATTAAAGGAGAGCAGGTGGAACGGGCATGTAATTCATCACCATGATCAATGTCTCCCCGGGACTGATCAGCGTTCCCATGGAAAAGGAACCGGAACCAGAACCGTGACACCTGTACCAATCAACTTTGACCAGGGGTGGGGTTTATGCTCTACACCCCCTCTATTGTGCGGGACGTGACATGCCAACTGCCAAGTGACTGTCTTTTTCTGCTTTTTAGTTGTTTTTGCATTGTTTTAAACAATATTTTATGCATAACAATAACTTGCTCTGTCAGCATTAAGGGAAATTTAGACCCTACACATAAATTGATTTTAATGTAATTGTTTCATACATTACGATTTAAAATGGTGATCAGTGTATTGAAAATAACTTTCATCTTTTCATCTCTGTAATCACATCGGCCTTTTATTTTTTAGAATCAGATTCAGGTTTTTTTTCTTAGATAAGTGAAGTATTTTAAAAGTTGTCAGTCAAAAATAAAATTGTTGGAGGATACATATATTTTTCATTATTTCTTGCATACAGAAAAGGGAATGTAAATTATGATATGTGTCATGTCTAGATTATGGCCATGTGTTATGAGCGTGTGGAATGCAGGAGAAGGCAGACGGGTGGTTTGGATCCAAATGCGGTTTTATTAAATGACAATAGAAAGAACACAAACACTGGAACAAATAAAAGGTCCACGATGGGAAAAGTAAACGCAATCACAAAATAACACACGGGTGAACACAAGTTAACAAACATCCGGTCGAGGCTACAGGCGCTGGCTCAGGGACGGTCGAGGCTACAGGCGCTGGCTCAGGGACGGTCGAGGCTACAGGCGCTGGCTCACTGACCGTGGTAGGCGTAGACGCTGGCTCGCTGACCGTGGCAGGCGTAGGCGCTGGCTCGCTGACCGTGGCAGGCGTAGGCTCCGGCTCGCTGACCGTGGCAGGCGTAGGCTCCGGCTCGCTGACCGTGGCAGGCGTAGGCTCCGGCTCGCAGACCGGGGCAGGCGTAGGCTCCGGCTCGCAGACCGGGGCAGGCGTGGGCTCTGGCTCGCAGACCGGGGCAGGCGTGGGCTCTGGCTCACAGACCGGGGCAGGCGTGGGCTCTGGCTCACAGACCGGGGCAGGTGTGGGCTCTGGCTCGCAGACCGCGGCTGGCGTGGGCCGGGAGGCGGAAGCCCGTCTTCTCCTCCTCCTCCGGGCAGACGAAGTTGACCGCGCTGGCTCATGGAAAGCGACTGGTATGGGGGTGAGCTCGCTGACAGATGGGGCTGGCGTGACAGGAAGCGCCATGGGCGACTGGAGAGTGACCACTGTGGGAGGAGAGGTAGGGTCCTCCTCAGCGACGCCCACCGTGAGTGGTGAGCCGCACACCAGTAAAGTCTCCTCCAGGATTTCCTGTAGAGTCCAGCTGCGCATCGACGGTGGCAAACACTCTCTCAGCGATGCGTTCAAATTGTCCACGAAAAAGACCACCAGGGCTGAGTCTGGGAAGTCCGAGACGTGCGCCAGCTCAAGGAAGTCCTGGATGTGGTCTTCAACCGGTCGGTCCCCTTGCTTCAAGCAAAGCAGCTGGTAGTTGGCCTGTTGGACCGCTGGATCCATTTGGGTCGGATGCAGGAGAAGGCAGACGGGTGGTTTGGATCCAAATGCGGTTTTATTAAATGACAATAGAAAGAACACAAACACTGGAACAAATAAAAGGTCCACGATGGGAAAAGTAAGCTCAAACACAAACTAACACCCGGGTGAAAAGAACACAAACACTGGAACAAATAAAAGGTCCACGATGGGAAAAGTAAACGCAAACACAAAATAACACACGGGTGAACACAAGTTGACAAACATCCACAAAGGGCAAGGAAACCTCGGACGAATACGAATAAACATCAGGAGCATGAACAGCAAACATGAAACGATAACGATCGACAACGGAGAGGGGAAACAACAGGGTTTAAATAGACAGACACGAAGATGACAAAATAACAAACAGGTGCGGACAATAACACAGTGCAGGCAGTGATGAGGGCCGGGAAACATGGGAAGTGTAGTTTCTACAAGGACAGTGAAACACGGGGCGGACAACAAGGAAAATGTGACATGGAACGTGATCAGTGACGAGTGAAACAGAAAACACGGGGCAGACAACAAGGGATCGTAACACTATGTTTGTTTTCTGGTCTTTTATTTTGAAAAGATTTGTTCCCGTTTCCTGGTCATGTGATGTCCTGTTTTCCCTCCATGTTTATGTGCCTTGTTTTCATTGGTTCTTTGTCTTGTTATTGGTTCTTTCATGTAATTGGTTTATGGTTTATGCTTATTGTCTTGTTAGCTTGTTTAGAGGTTCTGTTTGTTCATTGGCTTATGTTTCCCCATGTCCATGTATTTAATCCCTCATGTTGCCATTGTCCAGTATTGTTTATTGTAACCGAGTTCAAGTCAGGTTTATAGTCAAGTCAAGTCAAGTCAAATTTCAAGTTTATATTTAGTTCAGTTTATGGTTTAGGTTCATGGTCTAGTTTCAAATTTACATCTAGTTTAGTTTATGTATCATGTTTATGTTCACATGTATAGTTAGGGTTTTTGGTTTTGCATGTGTTCAAATAAAACTGCACTTGGGGTCATCACACTTCGTCTTCGTCTGCTCCTGTGTCCTGCCAGTAACAATACGATACAGAATACTCAACCAACAACAATGAACCCAGCAGTTCAGCTCCTCAGCCTACAGCAGGGGTATCGTCCATGGAGGATTTCTGCAATCTGGCCAGCAAGGTGGGCTTTAATGAGGTCGCCCTCAAGAAACATTTTCGGGTAGGACTCAATGAGCCCATCTCTGGCCCAATATATTCTATTCAATTCAATTCAATTTTACTTGTATAGCGCTTTTCACAACACCCATCGTTTCAAAGCAGCTTTACAGAAGATCGGGCATTACCAGACGATAAAACTATGTCTATAATGTCGATGAATCTTCATTGTGTAATCAGCTAAAATACGATTGTTAGTCGTGTTTAAAAATAAGTAATTAAATAATAATTGTATTAATAACCCCAGTGATCAGCTGAAAGTGACTGTGGCAAGGAACACAAAACTCCATAAGATGTTGATAAATGGAGAAAATTACCTTGGGAGAAACCAGACAGGTCTTTTCCCAGTCATCCAGGACTCCTAGTTTCGAGCCTCCCATGGCTCAGCCTTCCATGACTTTGCCCCAGGCCATGCCACAGCCATGCCATAGCCACGCCAGAGTCAGCCCCAGGCCATGTCACAGCCACGCCAGAGTCAGCCCCAGGCCATGTCACAGCCACGCCAGAGTCAGCCCCAGGCCATGCCAGAGTCAGCCCCAGGCCATGTCACAGCCACGCCAGAGTCAGCCCCAGGCCATGCCATGCCAGAGTCAGCCCCAGGCCATGCCACGTCTCAGACTGCTCCACGCTATGTCACAAGCAAGCCTCCGCTCACCGGTCCAGGCCCGCCTCCGCTCACCTCTGCTCCATGGTCCAGCACTCATGCCTGTTACGTCAAGTTGCCACAGCCCAACCCCCCACCCCCCCGCCCTCCTGTTCCCTCTTGAACATTGTGTTTAGAGGGGAGATATGTCATGTCTAGATGTGTTTTTGGTCATATTTAAAAAAAATATATATTTGTAAAAGATATGTTCCTGTTTCCTGGTGAAGTCCTGTTTTCCCTCCATGTTTATGTGTCTTGTTATTGGTTCTTTCATGTAATTGGTTTATGCTTATTGTCTTGTTATCTTGTTTAGAGTTCTGTTTGTTCATTGGCTTATGTTTCCCCATGTCCATGTATTTAAGCCCTCATGTTGCCATTGAGTATTGTTTATTGTAACTGAGTTCAAGTCATGTCATGTCAGGTTTATAGTCAAGTTTCAAGTTTATGTGTAGTATATGTTTCAATTTCATAGACTAGTTTTAAGTTAACGTTTACTTTATGTGTCAAGCTCATGTTTATATTCACATATATATTTAGGGTTTTTGGTTTTGCACGTCTTCAAATAAAACTGCAACGAATTACTGCTCCTACATTCTGGCCCCATGATTATTACAAAAATATAAATACAAAAACATTTAATAATCATCAAAACTTTACATTATCTTAACATCAATGATAAAATACATACATTATGCTACTCATTTGTACAATATTACATTTTTTTTTTTTTTTTTTTTTTTTTACAGAATTATAACAAATTTGTACGTGTGTATGCAAGCATGGGTATTGAAATGTCAGTGTATGTAAAAAATGTCTATGTATCCTTAAAACTAAATCCAACTAATCTGTTCATAGGTCGGTCATTAATTCCATGTCAATATGTCATTGTGTCTGTATGTCACTGAGTGCTCTCAAAAGTCAACAATCAATTCTCTTTGGCTTTGTTACGGAAAAATTCAGTATTATTATATTTATTTGTTTCCAAACTGTTAATTTCATTTAATCATGTGTTTCTGTGAGGGCGTCCAGCAGCTGAAGCAGGACAGGAAAGAACAAACGTAATAAAACCAGATGGGCCAGGAAGATAGACACCTACAGCCCGAGAAGTGACCTTTTCAGGAGAATACAGGGGGTCGTTTAATAATAAAATGAAGTCCCATGCCCCCCTCCTGAGAGAAGCAGGAGATAATTTAGGTCGTAAATGAAGGCCTTTTTGGCTTCTCAGGGAAAAGAACAGTTTGACCTGCCCTGGGGGGGTAGAAACCATCCCAAACCAGTTAAAGTAATGGGATATCTAGAAACTGGGTGGGAGGGGTTACAATGTCGGAGAACTGTATAAAATATCTATGTTATGTTGAGTCTAACAGGCATTCTGTTTCGAAACTGGGTAGCTGCGGTTTGTGAAAAGAATCCTCAGAAGAATAAACCTTTTCTCTTTATTACAATTTGCCTCCTGAAAGTTTTCTTACACTTTTGATGCTGTTTTTATTAACCTCTGAAAATTGCTATTACAATTGGTGTCAGAAGTGTCGGATCCCGTGCGGAATCTTCTTCTCCTGGTCCTGAGAACGGATTTGACGGAAGTGCACAACCCCGGTGGCACCAGGCGGCCGGTCTCATACCTCGACAGTTTGAGATAGATCTCAACAGGTTAAGGGAGAGAGAGCCAATACCCGCATTCAGGACCAAGGGAAGAACTCCCACCAGGATCAAAAAGAATCCACGGCAATTACAGAAAAGCATCTCTGGGTAAGAAACGGCAAATTGTTTCATTGATGTTAAGTGTAATTTGATAATTGTGAGTGAACGTGAACCATATTGGCTGAATTTGTCTTTTTGGTACGAGCAGAGAAAGTTTTGAATAAAACTAACTCTTAGGTGGGCGGAAGTACCACAGTCGCTCGTTAAGCGGACGGAAGAGCCGCAGTGGACGGAAGCGCCACACAGTGAACGGAAGAGTCACACAGTGAACGGAAGAGTCACGACTGATTAATTGGTTTATTCAAAATCTTTAACTGTAACCTGAGAAAGTCTCGTTAAAATGGACGGAAGAGCCTTTAACCTGATTAATTAGGTGAACCAGAATCAAATGAAAAAATTAAAAGTTGAACAAATATCAATCGAGCACTGGAAAGCGCTCACGGAAAATGTTTTGAGTAAACCATAATTAACAGAGCATATTTGCTAAAACCCGGCCGATTTTGGGTAAAGAAAGTCGGATCTGTCGAAGACGTTTGACAGATTAGTAGGACGCGCGTCAAAAGTAAAAATCCAAGAAAGGAGATTCAGCCAAGATGGGGTCACCTAACAGTAAATTAGACCATTTTTACACACCTATTTTCTGTCAAATGAGAAATAATTATGGGGGTAAATGTATGGTTGACATAAAAAAAACTGATCAAATATCACGGTTTCCCCGAGGCGGGAACCTTGAGTAAGATAAGACTTAATGTCGTAAAAGAATCAATAGAAAAGAACGAGGAAATACAGAATGGTTGCTGCGTGTATGTTAAAGATGTATGCAAGGGATGTGAACAAACTATAGATTGTTGGATTGAGGAAGCCGACAGAAGAGAACGAAAGCAAACGATGAATGAATTGTGCAAAGGAATGAATGAGGATGTGTGTATAAAAAAACAAATGGCTCCACCAGAGCATCATGCTACTAATAAACCGTGTGTTTGTGTTTTTCCAAAATGTAACCGAGATTGTCTCGGCGCCGCCGGCATAAAACCATCACTACCCTGTGGCGGAGCTGAAAGCCCTGAAACTGGACCACGATCTCGACTGCTCTCCGATCCAAAGACCAGCACAAGTAGCAGCACGATATGCACAAGCGCAAGAATTCCCACGAGCACCATCACCGCCAGTACAACAGGTGGCGGTAGAATCCTCAGCGCCCGCTGCCATAGGCAGCGAAGAAGAACAGGAAGTTTTCGGGGACACGTTTGAAATGGTTCCCAGCACAACTGATTCAGAAAGACCAAGCACCAGCGGGCCGAGAGTGACAAGATCAAAGACGATTAAAAGTGGAAAGATCAGCGTCACAACTTTGAAAGTTACCGCTCCGAAAGACACAGTTTTCGAACATAACAGCCCCATTGGTCGAAGTTGCGGGACCGGAAGGGCCAATGCTGGTCTTTAGAGCTTGGACAGTGGCTGATATGAAAGCATCTGCCGGACCCACAGAACGCGGGCGACAGATTTGCGAAAGAACTGTTTTTTTACTGTGCCAAGAGTTCAGCCCGACTTCACAAGAACTGAGACGGACGCTGGGTGTGAAAATGGGTCCAGCAAACTGGCATAAGGAGAGTAGGACAGAGAGAGAGGGTCTGGTTCGGGGCGATCAGTGGCTGACCACAATACAGGGAAGTGACTATTTATTACTAACACGCAAACACAACACAAACACATACACTGATTTACTTTCTGCTATCTGCAATGAAGAATCTGCTTGCAAATCTTTGTGTGTTTTGAGCAATGTTGTGAATGATGAAATTTTGAGCAGTGTTTCCGATGAATGTTTGAAAATGTACAAAAGCACAGGGTTTTTCTCAAATGCCAAAATACCCAATGATAGTCGAGGGAGTAATAATTAACTTTCTGGTCGATTCAGGAGCTTCAATTAGCACTTTACGACCATGTGACTTGCCATGTGTGCCGAAAATGACAGGAAAAGTGTATGAAAGCACTTCGGCTTCGGGCCATATGATCTCTGAACAATTCACCGAGCCCTTAGAGTGTGAGACGGAGGGAGGTCGAACACTGAAACACGAGTTTCTCTGGTCGGCCAATTGTCCCGCGCCTCTAATGGCCAGAGATTTATATATGTTATAAATTATATATGTTATTAATTATATATTATATATGTTCTAAATTTGAGCCACAGTGGGCTTACGAATGGCAGATAAAAGATGTTGATTGGGCAGAGATGATTTTGAAATTGGCTAAAGATCGAATAACACCAGTCAACACAGAGTTTATGACTCCTGATAGAATGCATTGTACGTCACATGTCGTAAACGAGCGTGATAAACAACATGAAGAAACCTGGTTTAGTGGAGTGAAGAATGAAAGTGTGAAATTTGACAAGATTTTCTGGACAGAAAATGTGTGTGCGTTGTATGCGTGTTTGAATGAAAAACAATTGCAGTGTTATTTAATGGCAGGACACAGTGTTCCTCATTTATCTGTGCCCAAGAGCACGAATAAGCAGTGGGCAGAATTGGGGTTCTTTTTGTGAATGACTGTTTGCAGGCTACAGACTGGGTTAAAATTGACAGACATAGCACAGAGCAAAAGTGTTGGAGCATTTAAATCAAACTGTGATTTTAATGTGCAGGTTTTGAGAACTGTAACCGCTATTGTGAACAATGGTGTGACAGCACAGGGGGATATTTCTGCTTCAGAAATTGATATTTCTTTGGCACAAATATCACCGAAATTGTGGGCAAAAAACAAATATGATGTGGGGCTTATAAAAGGATGTGAGCCAGTGGTAATCATATTAATTTGTGCCAAAGATAAAATTACCTGCATTTCTGACACTGTGACTCTCCTGAAGCATTTGGAGCAGGAGGGGCACAGAGTCAGTCTTTCAAAGCTGCAGTTTGTGAAACAGGAAGTGACATTCCTGGGGCATGTTATCAAACCTAATAGCAAAGCACTGTCTGAGAAACGGGTGCGGGCCATAAAAGAGGTGCCAAAACCAGTTACAAAGAAACAAATGCTGTCATTCTTGGGGATGTGCGCTTACTGCCGTACGTTCATTCCTAATTATGCCATTTTTGAACAGCCCTTGCGAGCCCTAACGACAGGGAAAGGGCTGAGGTCATGTGACAGACTTGTTTGGACAAGTGAGGCTGAGAAAGCGTTTGATAACATGAAAGTGCAATTGGCTATGGCTCCAACGTTAGGCCTTCCTGTCATAAACCGCCCGTTTGTACAGATGGTCGATGAAAAGAATAATTTTATGACTTCTGTTCTCTTGCAGACTCATGGTGACAGACTGCGACCTGTGGGTTATTTCTCAACAAAACTTGATCCGGTAGCTGCAGGACTTCTGCATTGCCTCAGGGCAGCGGCAGCAGCTGAGCTGGCTGTGATGGCCTCCAGAGAATTTGTAGGATATTCTGATTTAAATTTAATGGTACCACATGCAGTCTCCATGATTCTGCAAGAACAGAGAACATCACATTTGTCTACAGCCCGATGGCTGAGGTATCATACAATTTTGTTGGACATGCCAAACATAACTGTGAAAAGATGCACAACTTTGAAGCCTGCCACCCTCCTGCCCACACAGGAGGACGGCGAGGAACATCATTGTTGTCTATCAGCGCTCGAACAGGTGTGCACACCACGTCCAGACCTTCTAGACGTACCGTTAGATAATTGTGACAATGTCTTGTTTGTTGATGGATCTGCGTCAAAAGATCAACAAACGGGACAGAATAACGTAGGCTATGCTGTAACGACTGAATTTGAAACTATGAAATCTGCCAAATTACCATGTCATTACTCCGCACAGGCAGCTGAATTAGTCGCTTTGACTGAAGCATGTAAACTGATGACTGATAAGTGTGTGACGATTTACACAGACTCGCGTTATGCTTTTGGAGTCACGCATGACTTTGGTGCTTTGTGGAAGCACAGACCATTTTTAAAGTCAGACGGACGACCAATACTGAACGCTTCATTGGTATCTGACCTTTTAGAGGCCATTTTGCTACCAGGCAAGATTGCAATTTGTAAATGCGCAGCGCATACTAATGATAAAAGTTCCATATCAACAGGCAATGCCAGAGCTGATATGGCTGCGAAAGCAGCGGCAGCAAAGCAGACTGAAGCTCATAACAGTGGCGCCACTTGCGCACAAGTTGACATTAACCTTAACAATGACATTTCTCCTTGTTTACAGAGCATGCAGTCTTTTTCCACAGGAGCTGAGAAAAACAAATGGAAGGCGTCAGGCTGCAGCCTTGTTGATGGTGTATGGAGATCTGTCGATGGAAAGCCATGTTTGCCTAGCCATTTTTTCCCGCATTATGCTAAATTAATGCACGGGCTGGACCATGCATCAAAAGGAGGAATGATTATGCACATGAGAGAATTGTGGTTTACCAAAGGTTTCACAATATACGCTGAGAATTTTTGCAAAAGATGTGTGATTTGCACCACATATAACATTGCACGAGACATTAAAACACCACTGGCAAGTCAGCCAGCCCCAGAGGGGCCATTTGAATATTTAATGATCGATTTCATTGAATTAACCCCGTGCGGGAAGCAAAAATATTGTTTGGTAATGGTAGACATGTGGTCGAAATGGGTCGAGGTCTTCCCAACCTCGAACAAGACGCGGCAGCAGTAGCCAAAGCTCTGCTAACCGAGATTGTTCCGAGATGGGGAATTCCAAGAAAAATCAGTTATGACAACGGAACACACTTTGTCAATGAGACAATCAAACAGGTGGGTCAGTTCTTAGGAATTGATATGAGAACACATTGTGCATACCACGCTGACAGCGGGGCGCTATTGAGCGTGAAAACCAGACAGTAAAGAACAAATTGGCAAAATGCTGTGAGGAAACTGGACTTTCGTGGGTAAAAGCACTCCCCACCGTGTTGATGTACATGAGAATGAGAAAAGAGTCAAAACAAATTTGAGCCCATTTGAAATTCTCTTTGGTAGACCACCATTTATGGGTATACAAGGGGAAAAAGGAGGCTTCCATCGACAGATGTGTGTGAAAATGAAATGTTGAATTATTGCAAAGAAATGTCGTGTCTGTTATCCAACATTTCTGTACAGGTCAAAGCTGCACAGGGAAGGTTGCTGAGACATTCCTGCATAAGATCAGGCCTGGTGATTACGCGGTGATCCGTGACATCAGGAGAAAGAACTGGAGGGCTGAAACGGTGGCTAGGACCGCTCCAAGTCTTGTTGATCACGCATACGGCGGTGAAGGTCGGAGAACGAGCCACGTGGGTGCATGCCAATCACTGCAGGAGAGTTCCACCCATATCGGAAGAGCAACAGGAGGAGGAGCCCCAAGGACGACGACAAGCTCAACAATAAGCCTGAAAAAAAAAAGCCAGAACGCCAAGTGCAGGTGCAAAGTCACTCAGGGGGAGTGGTGAGACCAGTGTGCAGACAGCAGCGACGAGCGGAGTAAAAATACGAGCTGCAGAGAGGAAGCTGGGAAAAGAAGACAGTTCAGATTGCACGATCAGTGTCAGGCTATACACTGTATATCAACAAAGACTGACAAGACTCTGAGCGTTTCAAAAAAAAAAGGTATTCTCTGGCACAACACAGTTGCAGTATTGTACAAGATGGATCATTCAAAGCCATGGCATCTATCCAGACTGTCAGAAATGTGTGAACTTTGTAAGACTACATCCATTTTAACCTTGATATCAGTGACTATTTGTTTGATAAATTTGTGCTCCACTGAGGGCTTGAAAGTGTGGCCCGCAAAAAACCACACCAACCGGACTGAAACATCTGTGCTGAACAGCACCATCAGACAACGTGATAAAAGAGACACATTCACGGAAGTGGAGCCGGTGAGAGGACTGCACGGAAGCATCATCACGATAGAGGAAGGATCAAGTGTGACTTTTAAGTGCAACCCATTCCAAAAGAACTGTCTCGGGTGCAATGGACATACTGGAGAACACGCACATTTCTATTTCTGCGAAAGCCCATGTAAGTGGACCGACGTAAAAGCATACGCTTATCACCACAAGACGGAATACGATGAAAGATTTCAGGTGCAAGCTGAAGATGAAATGAGTAACAACAGATACGGGATGAGAGTAAAATTGCATGTATTATGAAGTGCATTTCCAGCTCAGTACAGAGACTGATCAGGGCGGGGACAGTTAGAAGAATAACGTCAGTTCCAAGCAGTGAAACTGACCAGGTACCCAGCAACTGGTGAAGAGCAGTGTGATGATTATGACAGCGATGACATATACACAGAGATGTGATAAACTCTCTCTTTGCCTTTCTGAGGAACATGAAAGGGATTTTCTAAACTTTGTTTGATTGTTTACATTTTGATAGTATTGATTTACTGTTTTTATTTACTGTTTCTTTTATTTGTTTATTTTTATTTTTTTTAGGTTGTTGAATCAACCGTGGGGTGATGAATTGATATGTTTTTTCCTACTAATTTGATCTATAAAAATGTATTTGCTTGCTAAGTAATTAAGGGCCTATCCTTACGAAAACAGCCTAAGTTTTTCCTTCTAAATTTTTCAATAAAGTCCAAGTAAAATGATCAGCTATAAGAAAATCAGACATGAAGGGTATAACTGTGATGTAAAGACTTGAATTAATTCTATTCTTAAGATTTAACAGTACAATGGGTTTGACTAAAATTAGGAAAACAAGGCTGAATTTTTATATATATAGTTTATCAAGTGAAATGATAAAGAGGAGGAAACTGTTACGGAAAAATTCAGTATTATTATATTTATTTGTTTCCAAACTGTTAATTTCATTTAATCATGTGTTTCTGTGAGGGCGTCCAGCAGCTGAAGCAGGACAGGAAAGAACAAACGTAATAAAACCAGATGGGCCAGGAAGATAGACACCTAAAGCCCGAGAAGTGACCTTTTCAGGAGAATACAGGGGGTCGTTTAATAATAAAATGAAGTCCCATGCCCCCCTCCTGAGAGAAGCAGGAGGTAATTTAGGTCGTAAATGAAGGCCTTTTTGGCTTCTCAGGGAAAAGAACAGTTTGACCTGCCCTGGGGGGGTAGAAACCATCCCAAACCAGTTAAAGTAATGGGATATCTAGAAACTGGGTGGGAGGGGTTACAATGTCGGAGAACTGTATAAAATATCTATGTTATGTTGAGTCTAACAGGCATTCTGTTTCGAAACTGGGTAGCTGCGGTTTGTAAAAAGAATCCTCAGAAGAATAAACCTTTTCTCTTTATTACAATTTGCCTCCTGAGTTTTCTTACACTTTTGATGCTGTTTTTATTAACCTCTGAAAATTGCTATTACAGCTTCAAGTAGACAATCCTTGGTAATTGATTTGTACAAGCAACTGTACTTCATTTTAATTCTTACTTGACAAATGAATCCCCTTTTATCTGGTACAGTATGAATGATTTTACCTGTAATCTATGAATTTCTTTGGACAGTATAATTAACTACAAGCACAATATCTCCAACTCCAAAAAGTGTATTTTCTTTACAAGCCATTTCTGCTGTACCTTTAAATGAGGCAGATTTTCCCATATTCATCCCCTCCAAAACAGGTTGGCCATATATTGTACTTGTCGCCACCTGTAACGCACATCTAAGTCTTCCCTTTGAAACAGACAAGGGGCTAAGGGCAGTTGATTTTTTAAAAGGAGCAGATGATTGGGTGTAAGAGCCTCTAAATCATTGGAATCCTTGGATGACTTAGTTATAGGACAAACATTGATAATTGACACAAAAGCGTGTGAAGCCCCTCTCATCTAAACCTTGCCCTCTCAATATGGAATTCATAATCTTCACTGATCTGATCATTCTCTCCCAAATATCTCTGTAATGGGATCCAGAAGGAGGATTAAAAATCTGTAGGGCCTTGCCAATCAAAATGGCAGCGGAGACCGCATGGCCCTTTGTTCTATGATCAAAGGTGAGACATTGAACTCAGTTTCCCACTCATGGACCCAATCTCAAACGCCATAGGTCAAAAAGCGGCCTATGACCGTTGACATCATCTTGTCAACAAAACTAGCAGACAGATTTGATTTTGGTATCTCTGCACCCTGCTTCTCAGCTAGCGGTTTAAAAGAGACGCATATCTACACATATGAAGGAGTTTTCCCTTCTTCTGGACAAAGGACAAAGAGAGACCACGTTTTTCTAAACTCACCATTTGGCCAATTTACCTTTGTTCCAGTCTAGTAGTACACTTATTACAACCGGTTCATTCATTTTCACTGCAAGGCAACAGTGAATTTATTTAGAAACGGAAAGGCGATCAGCTTCCCTTCTCCCTCGTTCCCTGTCTGTTGCTCACTTCGACATTGTGTCGAAGAAGTGAAACTAGGGGTCTCTCTTGGGCGCCTTTTGCATCTCTGATCTATGAGAAAAGGCCAATGAGAAATTGACAGACAGAATTTGCATGTGCAACCCCCGGACAAACGGGTATAAAGGAGGCTTTCTCCCTTCTCTGCACGGCAGTGTAGTTTGTAGTGCAGTTTGTTTCCATTAAAAGAGTGATTTTCTCTAAAAGAGTATTTTCCTCTGAAAGAGCAATACACAGCTGGCGTTGAACGTCCTTTTCAGGATGCGTCTTTGTAAAGATGACCTTCCGCCACTGTGTAGTTCCTGGATGCGGTAGAGTGCTCTCCGTCTCGTGTGTCTGGGCTGCGATCACACAGCGCTTGTGGATGGTTCATGTTCTCACTGCGAGAACATGACCATGGCAATGTTGCGGTCGCGGCTTTCCTTCAACAGAAGGAATGCCACTCCAGCCACCCCCCGCGTCGCTCCTTCTTCTGATCTGGGGATGACAGCGGGCTCGGTTCTGCCGAGTACGCCCCCGCGAACTACACGCCCCCCGCCACGCTTGTTTGACTTCCGTCCAGGCTCGAGGCAACAGCGGCTTGCCTCACAGCCAGCCTGCCTATCCTCTGGAGCTCCCAGAGCTGGATAAGCTTGCCGCTGCATTGGAGAGTGCTCCGGCATCTGACATGGATGACTCGTCTGGGCTGCCGCCTTCGGGCCCGCTCACGCCACCAGCGTGGGGCTGGACTGGAACCCTCCATCCTCCCCACAGCCTTCGGGGCTGGATGATTGGTTCCTCGGCCCCCCCAGTTGCCCCGCAGGAAGTGCACCCCCCCGTCTCACGGACCCCTTCGAGGACCCGGAAGGCTCCCAGGCGTTCCTGAGACAGACGACCTAGACCCCTTGCACAAACTCCCGTTCAAAATGCTCATGGAAAAACACATCTTAACTTGCGTCCAGCATCTAGATTGGTTCGCAGCGGTAGACCTGAAGGATGCGTACTTCCACGTCTCAATATTGCCTCGACATCAACTCTTCCTATGGTTCGCGTTCAACGGCCAGGCGTATCAGTACAAGGTCCTCCCCTTCGACATGTCCCTGTCCCCTCGCGTCTTTACGAAGCTCGCAGAGGCAGCCCTTGCCCCGTTCCAGGAAGCAGGCATCCGCATACTCAACTACCTCAACGACTGGCTCATTCTGGCTCACTCCCGAGAATTATTATGCGCCCACAGGGACCAGGTGCTCAGGCACCTCAACCGTTTAGGCCTTTAGGTCAACTGGGAAAAGAGCAAGCTCACCCCGGTTCAGACCATCTCTTTTCTCGGCATGGCCTCACCAACGAGCGCACGCAGTCAGTGCTAAAATGCCTCCCCACCTTCAGGCCGGCCACAGTGGTCCCTTTAAAACTTTTCCAGAAGCTCCTGGGGCATATGGCATCCTCCGCGGCAGTTGCGCCGCTGGGGTTGATGCATATGAGACCGCTTCAGCACTGGCTCCAGACTTGAGTCCTGAGACGAGCATGGCGACGCGGCACACACCGTGTGATGGTCACCCCCACCTGCCGCCAAACGTTCAAACCCTGGACAGACCTCTGCTTTCTGCGGACAGGAGTCCCCTTGCAGCAGGTGTCCCGACGCATCCTGGTCACTACCAACGCCTCCAAATTGGGTTGGGGTGCTGTGTGTGCTGGCCGTTGGAAAGGGGCCCCGCTGCGTTGGCACATCAACTGCCTAGAGTTGTTGACTGTACTCTTTGCCCTGCGGAGATTTCTCCCATTAGTTCAGGGCAAACATGTCTTGATCAGATCAGACACCACCACTACGGTAGCATACATAAATCGACAAGGCGGCGTACGCTCCCGCCACATGTCACAACTTGCCCGTCGTCTCCTCCTTTGGAGCAGACTCAAGTCGCTGCACACCACTCACATCCCAGGCAACCTCAATGTGGTGGCGGACGCACTATCACGACAACGCTTGCCCAGTGGAGAGTGAAGGCTTCACCCCCAGTCGGTCCAGCTGATTTGGGAATGGTTCGACAAGGCTCAGTTAGACCTGTTCGGCTCCCGAAAGACCTCCCACTGCCCGCTCTGGTATGCCCGAACGGAGGCTCCCCTCGGGGCAGACGCGCTGGCACACAGCTGGCCCATGGGGCTGCGGAAGTACGCAATTCCCCCAGTGAGCCTTCTTGCACAGGTGCTGTGCAAGGTCAGGGAGGATGAGGACCAAGTCACTCTAGTGGCCCCCTATTGGCCCACTCGGACTTGGTTCTCGGATCTCGTACTCCTCACAACAGCCCCTCCCTGGCGAATTCCCCTGAGGAAAGACCTTCTTTCTCAGGGATGGGGCACACTCTGGCATCCGCAACCAGACCTCTGGAACCTCCACATCTGGTCCCTGGATGGAATGCAGAAGATGTAGCTGATCTACCACATGCCATTGTAGACATGATCAACCAAGCCAGAGCCCCTTCTACCAGGCAACTTTATGCCCTGAAGTGGCGCTTGTTCGTGAATTGGTGTTCCTCCTGGGCTGAAGACCCACAGAGGTGTGCAGTTAGGTCAGTGCTTTCATTCCTGCAGGAGAGGTTGGAGGGGAGGCTGTCCCCCTCCACCTTGAAAGTTCGTACCACTCCCTTAAGAGACCAGGTAGTGAACCTGCAAGCGCTGCCCAGGGAGTAGGCAGACCCAGCCCCTTCATCGATTTTGTCCGATACGTGCTTTGCGTATCTACTTGGACCGCACGTAGAGATTTAGACGTTCTGAGCAGCTCTTTGTCTGCTTTGGTGGACAGCGGAAAGGGAATGCTGTCTCCAAACAGAGGCTTTCCCACTTGGTAGTGGATGCCATTACACTGGCCTATCACACCCAGGCTGTGCCCCCCCTTGTGGGTCCGAGCACACTCAACAAGAAGTGTTGCATCCTCATGGGCACTGGCCAGAGGCACCTCTCTAGCAGACTTTAGCAGAATTTACAATCTCAGGGTATAGTCAGTTTCGCCCCGTGTTTTCTCAAGTCCGAGCCGGTAGAACTCGGCAACACGCTGACAGACTGACAGGGTGGATCGCTTGCACCTAGCGCCCTTTCCCTCTGCTGAGGTAAAACCGTGCGCTTTTTTCTCCCAGGAGATCCCACTTACTCAGCTCCCTGCATGACTCCACCCTAGCCTTCTGGGTCCGCAAATTCAGCAGAGGAATTCACCAACCAAATCCAATGCGGGTACTCAAATCTAACTTGTACTGGAATTGGTGCCCCACAGGTCAGGGCTCCTACGTGGACTCCCCTTTTGTGTGTATTTTCCACAGTACGGTCCCCTTACGAGCTGACCCGCGTCTCCCTTGGGCAGTTCCCACTGCCCCCTGGTCGCCGTGTTTGTAGCAACTCCTCCCTCCCAATGAGGCAGGATCTACCACCGCACCACTTTCCACATGTGGCCTAAAAGCTCATGTGATGTATTTCACCACTCTTACCTCCCCCAATCTGGGCAGGTGTGGTCTCCGCAGGGTCTTTTCCCCCTGAAAGAATAGGAAACTGGGTAAGACTGCCTTCCGCGAGTGCGTATGAGTGCCCCAGCAGCTTTAACTCTATGCGAGAAACGTAGAGAGAGAAAAGGCACGGCTGGCTCTGCCTTTTCCCATGCTTGGCAACATCGCCTTGTTCCCCCCTGTCGAGGGTAAAAGAACCAGAAGGCTTTGACGATTCTATGGGGCGTTGGGGAAGGGTACGTGCAGCCTGACACTGCCGGTCACTTTGGCACATGAAATACCTGCCCACTCCTGTGTCAGCAGTACATGTACACGGCTTAGTGCATGCCGTGATTTAAATTGGACCCCTAGTGTCGCTTCTTCGACACAACATAGAAGTGAGCGACAGACGGGGAAAATCTATGTTATGGATGTAACCTCCATTCCCTGATGGAGGGAATGAGATGTTGTGTCCTCCCGGCCACGTCGCTGACCTGAGCTACTGTTGCGGCCAAACCATTATCGGCTCCTCAGAAAAATCCTGAATGAAACAGATGCATTTCCCCGCCTTTATACCCGTATGTCCGGGGGTTGGAAATGCCAAATCTGTCTGCCAATTTCTCATTGGCCTTTTCTCATAGATCAGAGATGCAAAAGGCACTCAAGAGTGACCCCTAGTGTCGCTTCTTCGACACAACGTCTCGTTCTCTCCATCAGGGAACGGAGGTTATGTTCCATCAACATTGACCATCGCCTGCATTTCTCTCCGTCACCTGACCCCAGGAACAAAGCAGAGATGCATCTTTTCGCTGACGAGTGCAAGACAAAGGACCGATTCCAGATTGTTTATCCTGACCGCTCAATGCAGCAGGAATTCAAATGGACAACCCTGCTAAAATCACACAGGATTTACCAAGTAAGGCTTGATATCTGGGCAGATTTAGTTTAGAAACTGTGACTTTGCTTGTAATACTAAATCAGATATTTGATGCTGAATGTATGATGTTTTGAGTATAATCTTGTATGTTTAACTCTGATCGCTGTTTTTGCTGTTTTGATTTGTGAGATCATCAATTTTGGGTGAAATGTTGTTTATAGAGTGATCTGAACTAGTGATTCAGTCCCACTGTTACCAGTGTTTATCCTCAGTTTAATTGCATGCACCCCTGTTTGTTCGCTCTCTCTCTCTCTCTCACTGAAATTCACGTAGTGAGCAGCACCGCGGTTTAAGTCTGATGTTTTCAAATTCTCTCGCCTGTTTTGTCAGTTCCTTTGTGTGCCTGCTCATTTCCACCCCCACGTGATATTAGCTCTATCACCTGGATCTGATCCAGCCATCTTTCTTTCCCTCCACATTAAAATAATTGTTGGCTCCGCCCTTTATGATCTAATACTCCATTTAGTTTCAAATTGAATCTTGTTCGCCACTCTTTAGTTTGGATTTCCCTGTTATGTTTTTGTGTTATATTCATGTAGTATTGGCGGTGTTCATTGCTGTTTGATTATATTAAATCTTGTTATATTATAATAAGAAGTACTCCTTGTTGTTTGTTTGAATATTGTGTTGAAGCCAGCCTCTGCCACGTCAAGAACTCCCCTATTACTTCAGTGTATTGTTATTTTGTTGTTGTTAGAAGCCAACTGTAACCAGATTACTGTTGGATTCTTATGGCAATAATTTGACTAGTTTCTCCCCTTCTTGATTATTTTGATTATTAATGACAGACTGACAGATACAATCTACTCCAGCTTGAGTGAATGGTGGTTCATCTGGTGTAACTCTACTTAAAATGTAAATTTGCCATCTGCTGGTATCCTGCTGTTCCTTGCAAGCATCTGCAGATCTCACATCTGGATAAAATTTGACTTGCACTATACATAAGTAATATTGGCGTTATATTCATGATGTTAGTCAGAGGGGAACTGGCCCCCACAGTGAGTCACAAGGTTATTTTTCTCCATTAATCAACATCTTATGGAGTTTTGTGTTCCTTGCCACAGTCATCTTCGGCTTGCTCACTGGGGTTATAAATACAATTATTATTTAATTATTTATTTTTTAACACAATTCAAAATCGTATTTTATCTAATTACACAATGATGACTCATCGACATTATAGACATTACAGTTTTATCTTCTGTTAATGCCTGATTTTCTGTAAAGCTGCTTTGAAAATATGTGTGTTGTGAAAGGCGCTATACAAATAAAATTGACTTGACTTGACTTAAAATTATCTGTATGGCAGAACTGGATCCTGTAATCCAATATCTTTAATATTTTGTCAGCATGTAATTTTGTCTGCTGTGTCCAACTTTGTCCTGAATATGTTATAAAAGCAGATCAAAAATATGCAGATCCTTTGCCAATACTACCGGGTGCTTGGATTCTTTAGGCATGACTGCATTATCAAGACATCCATGCATTCTTATAACACCTGACTGAAGTATTGGACTGAGACTATACAGAGAACTACTCTGCTTAACTTCTTCGCCTCGTTGTAAAGTTGCCAATTCTGCTGGGAAGCTCATTCTTTGAGAAAAGCATATGATTTCCAGTTCACTTTCCCTCCTGAATTTGAACCTGTAATGCATTAACCTAGACACTTTCCTTAATTTCTGTGTCGTTGGTATGAAATCTTCTCCAAATCAGTTGGGCTGTTAGCCACTCCTCCTGTGATCTAATAAGAAAGGGAGGGTTGGATGCCCACATCTGATCCTTTTTTTATCCCCCCTTTCTCCCCAATTTGGAATGCCCAATTCCCACTACTTAGTAGGTCCTCATAGTGGCACGGTTAATTACCTCAATCCGGGTGGTGGAGGACAAGTCTCAGTTGCCTCCGCTTCTGAGACAGTCAATCCGTGCATCTTATCATGTGACTCATTGTGCATGACTCCATGGAGATTCCCAGCATGTGGAGGCTCATGCTACTCTCTGCGATCCATGCACAACTTACCACGTGCCCCTTTGAGAGCGAGATCCACTAATACCAACCATGAGGAGGTTAACCCATGTGACTATGCTCCCTAGCAACCGGGCCATTTTGGTTGCTTAGGAGACCTGGCTGGAGTCACTCAGCACACCTTGGATTCAAACTTGTGACTCCAGGGATGGTAGTCAGCTCCAATACCCGCTGATCTACCAAGCCATCAAGCATCTTTTTGTCTTCTCCACTGAGCATACCTGATGGGTATAATGGTATCCCATCCAATCCCTTCCCTGCATGGGTCTTGAATTACTTTCTTTGCAGAAAGAACTACTGGAAACAGAAATCCAAGAGGATCACAGATGGCAATGATTACAGAAATGATCCCTCTTTGGATAAAATGTCTTTAACCACTACCTTGATCTTAAAGGTGTCTGATTCAGCACTCCACTGTACACCTAATGCTCTTTCCACCAGAAGTATATCATGGTTCATTTCTAGGTCCTATAGCTCTTTCATTCTGTGTTCTTCTGGTGAAACTTGTCACTCCACGACTGTTGCTCATACATTTGGTGAAATGGAATCCAACATTAGCACACATTGCAAGGAGTTCTTTATATAATTGTAAAGCATCTGATTCTGTGGGCACTGAAGTAAGGCTCATCTACATCGAAGTGATTCAGGATGACCTCCGCAGTCCTAGAATTAAACAGATCTCTGTGATCCTCTGCACATTTCCCAAGTAATGTAATATAATTAGAGCAACTAGGATATGAGGATACTCCAAACAGGTGTACAACCATTTTGAATTCTTCCAAGATCTTACTGGTGTTGCCCTTTGGCCACCACAGAAACCTTAAAATGTCAGTGTCTTCTGCAGGTACCTTTAGTTGGTAGAACATGGATTCGATGTCATCAATTAAAGCAACAGATTCCATTCTGAATCCTGTAAGAATACGTATTAATGTGCTTGTTAGGTCAGGTCCTGGTAGAAGTTGTCCATTCAATGATACTCCCTGAAATGAGGAACTACAGTCAAAAACAACACTGACCACCTTTTTTTTTTTGGATGATAAACCCCATGATAAGATATATACCACAAGCGTCCATCATACCTCTCATGTTCTCCTGCCAGTATCTTTTGTTGGGCCTCATGTGCTTATATAGGAGACAAAGGCAGGCCTACACACAGTCATAAAGCCTGACTGAGGCCTGTAGGAACACTCAAAGCCTGATAACACAAAATGGAGCCAAAGTCAAACAAACGTAAACAGACTACAGATCCCATCAAGCCTTGCTCACTTAATATCTAGGTGTGAAGTTCTGAAGGATCTCTCAACTCCTATTGGATGAAATGCATGACAGAACATGTCCCTCAACCATAATGTCATCAAGAGTATAACACCCCGGAGATTCCTCCTAAGCCTTGCTTCCAGTGACAGTATTCGCCACATATATTTGCAGACCTGCTGCTCCCAGGTGTAGTCTCACTGCCCAAGGAAGTAATGTACGTACCTGAACTTTGGCCAAATAATCTCCATCTTGATGGATGAGCCGAAATTCTCCATGTTCCACCGAGCACGCTAATGGATCCGAAGGATAATGTTGTGTGTTACAATCTTAATCAGTATATATGTGTGTGACCAATCTTAAACAATATATGCCTGCTAACAAAGGATGAATGATGTGTGTAACTAACTAGAAAATATATGTTAAAACCAAAAACGCTAAAAGGATAAGTGTATGTGTGATAAACTGCAGTTGCATTTCTGACACAGGAGATGAGGGGAACCTAGAAACAGTTTCTACATTGGAAATTCTTTAGGCAGGGGAACCTAGAAACAGTTTTCTACATTGGAAATTCTTTAGGCAAGGAACTGATAAGAACGAATCAATGGGAGGCAAAACCAGTAATCCAACGGAATGATTGGAACTTATCTCTTAGAATATTGGAGATGCCCCTGCGGCAAAAATAAGCCAATCAAAAGAGTAAAAAACTGAGAACAAAGGAACACACCCTGTGTCAGAAATGTAGAAAAGAATGAGCTTACGGGTGAAGCAGACAAAATCCCCAGCTGGGCAAATTATTTTTGTACTTATTCTTTCTTGTTAATAAATAAAATGTTTACCTTTAAACCTTGACTTTGTCTCCTCAAAAACGAACACGACAATAATTCTGAGCAATCTGCGTCTCATCCTGTTGCCTGCAGAAGTGAAGAAAGAAGATTTCTCTTCCTTCTTCAACCGAGTCGACTTTGCTGATTTCTCTGCCAACCCACTGAGATTCAGCCACTGTACCGCCCTCCGACATAGTGAGGAAACGGCCTCCCGACATCACCCCAGCTTCGAGGAACTGAGTGGAAGTCAAACAATGGATGAACACACATTCTAACCACGTCCTCACGTGACTCAGTAAGAGGTTTATGTCTGGGCAGAGATCTATGATTATTGTGTAAGATTTGCTGTGTTGTCATCCAACCATGTTGGGCTGTTTGTGCATTTCCGCCACCGCGGTTGAGACCAGCACTCTGAGTTTATCCATTAAAGAACCAACGACCGCGGCAGACAAATTACGATCTGTTTGCCGCGTCTCTGAGTGATAAAACTAACGGTTGCCAGTCTCTCCCACGATCGCTAATCCAGCTTCGGTGCCGTCACCCTGTTCTTTCTCTTTCATACTTATCCCACACACACACATGACACCTCACAAACATACCCACACACAAATGTTGCAAACAGATTGGCGATAGAGCTCAGCTTTTGTCCTTAGTTCCAGTTATCGCACCAGCAGAGACACACGTTAAATGGGCAGACGCAATTAACCAGTCTCTCCGCCCACATTTGCGGCCACATTCTCAGGCCGGAAAGCTCACGTGATACATTCTCCACAAGAGCCCCACCCGCTATGTTGTGCACTCCTTCTCTCATTACAAACACATACAGAAGTATTTTGTTATTGTTCTGCATGTACCTGTGCCAAGGGCTGGCAGGGGATGTCAGTACTCGGATTCAAGCCTTCATTGTTCCCTTTTTGAATGTCGATTTTCTACCGAATTTCCTAAGAGAACAATCCTGTATTGAGACTGTTATACTGTCGGTCATTAGTCCCTTATTCCAGGGTGGTTCCCCGGCAATATTAATTGTTATGAATATTCTATTGATTTTGATAATTGAAGCTTATCTTTGATAATTATGAATTATTGCTAATAACCAAACCCGCTCCAGATTGAAGCCCCAACACTTTTCAGCATATTCTATAGAAATCATATCTTCCATAAAAGCAGTGTAATCTACCTGAAATGAAGCGTCTCTTATAAATTTAATTTGTATGTTCAGAGCCCACTGTTCTGCAACTGTTATTTGGCAGGACCACATCTTTACCCCTGAGCGGCAAGCAATTCTTTTTTTCTCCCCATTTGGAATGCCCAATTCCCAATGTGCTCTAAGTCCTTGTGGTAGCGTAGTGACACGCCTCAATCCGGGAGGCGGAGGATGAATCTCAGTTGCCTCCGCATCTGAGACTGTGAACTTGCGAATGTTATCACGTGGCTTGTTGAGCGCATTACCGTGGAGACATAGTGCGTGTGGAGGCTTTACACCATTCTCTGCGGCATCCACGTATAACTCACCACGCGCCCTACCGAGCGTGAACCACATTATAGTGACCACGAGGAGGTTACCCCATGTAACTCTACCTGCCCTGCATGCCCTGGATTTGAACTCATGACTCCAGGGGTGGTAGTCAGCGTCAATACTCGCTGAGCTAAACAGGCCACCGAGTGGCAAGCAATAATGACCATCTACCAGTTTTACAGACTGAGACACAAGATCCATTATCTGGTTATCTTTTTTAGACATTCCTACCAGTTCATCTAGAGCATTCTCAGGAAAATCGGTGTTAAACTGCTGTTTCCAAAGCTCATCCAATTTCAGAACCGAGAACTTGTTTACAGCCATGTGAGGTTGGTCATTACCGAGAGTTTCACTCCTTTCCATTCCTTTGAGTCCAAGCAAGGTTCTTGCCGCATAAGGTCCATTTTTCTGTCTGCAAATAATTTTCCATGGCTCCAGAGCCTCTTGCACATTGGCTCCAATTAAGAGCTCAACTCCTGCATCAATCGAGGGCAAGTGTATAAGATTTCAATAAGGCCATTGAACAAGATCGCTGTGCACAAAAATATTAGATTTAGATACTAGCATACTTTTCTTTTTCAGGAAGTGTGCAATAATGAGTCTGATCCAATCCAGCAAATTCTAAATCCTTCAGAACATTGCTGCAAGACTTATCTTGATTCATAGTTTTAAGGAGGATATAAAAAAGGTTGCCCACCAGATTAAGCTTATTCATGAGGCTTTCAGTACAGAAAGATTAGCTGCCAGGATCCAAAAAGTCTCAAGCTCCACAATCTTATTTACATTCTTAGATTTAACACATACTGGAATAATGGACAAGGCAAAAGCATCTTCATCAGCCCCATTAAAGCTACCAGACTGGATGGAGACTAATGCATTACCCACTATTTGCTTTGGATCCTCTAGCCTTTCTATTTTTTTCCCATTGGGTGCTTAAAGCCACACACTTTACAACCATAACAGATTCCTTTCTACTTCAAAAAAATAAAAATTTTCTTAGAAAGTATGGTACAAGAATCCAAATTATATACTTCACCAAGACAGGTTGTGTTTATTTCAATATTAGTTTTCAATACATCTTCTATACCACGTGCCACAGTGATGATGGGGGCGAAACTACTTCCCCTAGTCTTAGAATGAATCTTATTAATTGTGCTTCGACCTCCACTAAGAGGTGTTTCTTGGATGTTTCCAAACACAGGATCTGTAGCCATTTTCAATAAAATCCAATAAAATCTCAATAAAATTCATAATATCTTTAAATAATGCTTGATCGTTACATTTTTCATTTACATGTTTCTGACAAGCTCTTTAGGTTGACCTTGGGTATATTGCTCAACAAAATAAAATACTGCAAATGATCTCCATCAGAGGATGGAATTTCTCTATGAGGAAGTGATGAGGAACTACGTTTTCATTTTTTTTTCCATAAGATGCAGTATGTTTTTGTGTTCCCTATTAGTTGAGGATTGTCTTGAAACATGTACATTTTCACTGCTGCAGTTGCCAGGTGGCTGTACATTTTATGGTGCAGTAGACTGTAATGATGTTATTATTGAAATCATTGGTTGTAGTACAGAGTGAAGCAGATAATTACTTATGATCCTTTCATTCCTTCTCTCCGCTTGTGTTGAATGGTTAACAGGCAGAGGCGGTTACACAGCATATGTGTCATCTTGAACTAAAGCCACATGAAACGTATATTCTTAGTTTTATCTCCTCCACAAGATACTCAAAATTCACCATATTACATTCCTCTTTGGATTTGGAGCATTCTGTGAATTTGCACAAGCAGAGGTTTCATCAACAGATAATGAATCATTAGAGAGAAAAAGCCAAGGTTGAACAGACATGTTCATTGTCTGTGTTCCATCAATCGCAGGAAGAGAAGGCAGAAGATGTTCATTACTTTGTGCAAAATCTGCTGGTGTAGATTGAGGCAGTGATGTTCTCTTTGATATTCTAAATTCAGACAGCCATTGCTCTACATCTTCCACACAACCTTTATTGTACCGGGAAACTGAGTCAAACCATTAATTTTGCTTCAGTTGTTCTTCAACAGGAAGTAAAGGCATTACACTCTCATGCAACACCGTGACATCATCTTTCAAAAGCTTCAGTGTTTCCAACAGTGAATAAAACTTGGATGAATTTTCATCATTCTTCATGAGTTCTTTCATGGATGAAATCACATTTTTCATTTTTAATCACTTTGAATTTACGTTCCTTTTGCAGCGATTCAACTTTTGCCTCTCAAGCCTTTACAGTGAGCTTTCCATAACCTCAGCAGCCTCATCTTTCTCCATTTTGCCTCATAAAATGAAATTCAACATCACATACAGCTTCCAACAGTAATTCATCTAATCAGATGCACGACACATTGTGCAAATCACAGCGCTGCATGTCACAGCACACCTCATAAACTCAGAATTTCCAGTCCACGGGAGGGTCATGTGACCTGTGAGCATGATGGCAGCATAGTGTTGTGACTCTGCCAGCCCTACTCAATTTTCATTTATATACTTAAGCTTTTTCGCTAGTTGCTCGACATTTTGTTTTTTGTTTGAATATTGGGCATCGACAGCATGTCTTCTCGCCAAGGAAAATCATCCAGCAAGCAACCGCAGCGTGATCAAACGCACGAGGCGGATAAGATAGAGGACTCTCTCGCCGCCATGATTGCTTCTGCTATGGAGAAACAGCAGCAGTTTATTGAAGCACAGTTTAAAACTTTGCAAGATAGACTAGATACGATTCAGTCTGAGCTTTCTAGCTGCTCTAATGGGGTGAGAGAACTGCATGATCGATATTCCAGTCTGAACAGCCGGGTCGGCAAAGTGGAGAAAAATCACGACAAATCTGCCACCAGATTGACGAGCTTTGAGGAAAAGATTGCTGATTTGGAAGACCGGAGCCGTAGGGATAATGTTCGTGTCATGAATCTTCCGGAAGGCGTGGAAGCCACGAACCTCAAGGCATACATGTCTGGAGCTTTACCTGTATGGTTCCCTTCGTTGGCTGATGCTAAATCGGAGATAATGAGAGTGCATCGCATCGGCCCGCCCAACAACTCTGGCAGGCCTCGCACGGTCATGATGAAGATGCTACGCTATACAGATCGTGATTTAATTCTCCGAACTTCCAGAAAATCTCCAATCAAGGTGAATGGGAAAGATATCCGATTTGCTGCAGACTATAGCGCTTTCACTATTAACCGGCGGCGTTCCTTTTTGGAGGCTACTAATAAATCTCAGAAAATGGGCTTTCAGACCTTTTTGATGCACAGCTAAAGATAACGCGAGGTTCGACTCAGCACATTTTCAAGTCTCCTTTGGAGGTTGAAGATTTTCTCAATGGTTTGGTTACACAGGAGAATGAGGAAGGAATAACTGACATTAATTATATGTCCTAGAGGTTTTTCTCCCTTTCTTCATTAGTTCATTCTTATATATTAATTGTATAGCGCAAACGAATTGTCACAATTTACATTTGAGTGTAAACTTCTCTGTTCATTTTGTTCATTGCTAAGTTTGGTCATTAACATATTAATAATGAGTGGGGAGCGGTAACATTTTGTCTGCCGCCCTTCTCGGGGTCACGTTTTCCATAAGGTGGTTAATGGTTCACCCGATTGCTTTTTTGTTTCTTTTGTTATATTTAATTTTTTTATTATTTTCCTTTGTTAGCGGATGCCTTGTTAGAGACTTTTTTTTTGTGGGTAATTGGGTGTTCTCTTGGGTTGTGGCGACCAGGGTGGGTGGGTATTTCTCCCATTGTTGAGTGTATATTTTTTTGGTGCATTCTGTTTATTGTTTTATGCCCATTTCATTGTTTTCCTGATCTTTTTATGCTATTCTATAGCTAATTCATGGCTACAGAAATGCTGCATATAGTTAGCTGGAATACAAATGGGCTGAATGGTCCCATTAAACGTACAGCCTGTCTGGATTACTTACATAGGCAACAGGTTGATTTGGCATTTATCCAAGAATCACATTTAAGAAAATCGGATGTTCAAAGGTTTTCTAACAAGTTTTATTATGTAGCAGCCTCATCCTCAATAGATAGTAAATCAAGGGGTACTTTGGTCATGTTAAAACGAAAGCTTTCGTTTAACATTTTAGAAAGATATAGTTGTGTGGAAGGCAGAGTATCATACATTAAAACGGTTATTGCGGGTAAGAATTTAGCATTTATTTCAATTTATGCCCCTTCTCATTTTGATCCAAATTTTCTTCCTACTCTCACTACAACTTTATTGCACATACAAGATTGTTTTCTTATCATTGGTGCAGATATGAATGCGGTAGTTGATGTTTCTTTTGATCGTTCTTGCATGCAAAATTATCCAACGCAATCTTTATTATCTACTGAATTACGTAAGTTTATGTCTGATCTTAGTCTAATTGATGTATATCGCATTTTTCATCCTACAAAGAGACAGTACACCTTCTACTCTAGGTTGGATTATATACTTATATCTCATGCTGCATACTCAGAATTACACCGTGTTGATATAAAGTCTTGTCCTTTATCTGATCATAGTGTGGTCTCCGCTAAAATCTCTCTTGTGTCTGCACCTTCTAGAGCGTCACGTTGGCGTTTTAATACCACACTGTTACAAAATAAAGATTTCTGTGCAATGCTCAAAAAAGAATTGAGTTGGTTTATAGAGATAAATGCTGGTTCGGTGGACGATCCCCGCTTTCTCTGGGATGCTATTAAGGGTTGCATACGGTCTTCTTCCATTTCTTTTGCATCACAATTAAGTAAGTCTAGATTGAAGGAAATAAGCACTCTTGAGACAAAATTAAACAGGCTGGAGAATTGTCAGCAAATTTGTCACTCTGAAGATGTTCAGAAAGAAATAAATGTGATGCGTACAGAACGTAATTCATTATTACGACATAGAGCTGAGGTTTTAATGCACAAAGTTAGAAGAACTTATTACTTCAATGGTTCTAAAGCAAGTCACCTTTTAGCACTTAGATTAAGGAATGGTGAAAAGAATTAAAATATTATGGCAATTCAATCTCCTAATAGCTTGATAAGTGAACCTAAAATAGAGTGTTTAAAGATTTGTATCAGAATTTATATAGGCCGGATTTAGTTTTCAGTAAAACTTTATGCGACAAATTTTTTCAAGATTTGACTCTTACATGTCTCTCGGAAGCAGAGGGTACATCTTTAAATGTTCCTATTTCATTAGACGAGTTAAGAGATGCTCTTGTACGTATGAAGAGGGGTAGGTCTCCGAAAGGTATAGTTCCACCTGAACTATACCTTTCTTTCTGGGATGAGTTGGGACAGCCTCTGTTGAATATGATTCATTATTCTATTCGGGTGGGTGTTTTTAATAATAGTGCTAATATGGCCATTATTACTCTTCTACCTAAGCCTAATAAAGACTTGACCCAGTGCGGCAATTATAGACCATTATCTCTGTTAAACAGTGATGTGAAACTGTTCGCCAAAGTTTTAGCCTCCCGTTTAGATGCATTTATGATTAAATTGGTGCATAACGATCAGACTGGTTTCATTAAATCTCATCTTGCGGCCGATAATGTTCGCCTGTTATTGCACATCATACACGTGACTAGTGGAATGGACATACCGTGTGCAACTCTGTCTTTAGATGCTGAGAAAGCCTTTGACTGGCTTGAATGGCATTACCTTTGGTCAGTATTGGAACATCTTGGTTTAGGCAGAGATTATATTAATATGGTAAAGGTATTATACGCCAATCCCTCTGCTGTGGTCATGACAGGGGGCATCACCTCTTCAAAATTTCTATATTACGTGGGACTCGTCAGGGATGCCCTCTCTCACCACTCTTGTTTGCACTCTCTCTTGAGCCTCTTGCACAGAAAATTCGTCAACATTCTTTGGTTAGTCCTATCACATTTAATAACACTTCTCATAGAATCTCGTTATATGCAGATGACATTCTTTTATATGTTAGTAATACTGCTGTGTCTATTCATCATATTTTGTCAGTATTTAACTCTTTTAGCCAATTCTCTGGGTACAAGATTAATTGGAACAAATCCTCATTAATGCACTTAAATACTTCATCCTCTAAGTCGGTTTTACCAACTTTTATACCGATAGTAGCCAGCTTTAGATATTTGGGTGTGGATATATTTCCGTCTCTACACACAATAGCTCTGAAACATTTCCAGGGTATATATAATCGTGTAGAGATGGACTTGACTCGCTGGTCAACACTACCTTTTTCTTTACAAGCTTGGATTTCTGTCATCAAAATGGATATTTTACCTCGTGTTAATTTTTTCTCTGCTATGATACCTCTGTCTCCACCTTTAGATTTCTGGTCTAAATTGCAAAAATTGGTTTCCAAGTTCATATTGAATGGCAAGTCCCCTCGTATAAAGTATTCAACATTAAATCATTGCAAGGATGCTGGTGGACTTGCTCTTCCAGACTTTAGGCTTTATCATTGGGCTTTTACATTACGACCTCTCACGGTATGGTTAAAGCCTGGCTCTGCTGTATCTTGGCAACCAATTGAATTTAATATGGTTTTACCTTATAGATTACAGGATTTCATTTATTGTAATACTCCGTTGAAGAGCATAAAACAGCATTTTGGCCCAATAATAGCATATCACCTTTCTACCTGGCAGGCGGCTTCAAAGTATTCCCATGATGACTATAAATGGCATTCTCATTCTCCATTATTCCGTAATCATGGTCTTCTTTTAGATAATAAGCCTTTTGTTTTCTCAGACTGGAGTGATAGAGGGATTCATGTTTTGGCTGATGTTTGGGGGAACAATGGTTTACGAATGTTTAATGATTTACGTGCTGAATATAATTTACCA
Organism: Xyrauchen texanus; assembly: GCF_025860055.1. NCBI lineage: Eukaryota > Metazoa > Chordata > Actinopteri > Cypriniformes > Catostomidae > Xyrauchen > Xyrauchen texanus. Next base: position 3,854,579 of record NC_068323.1, read on the forward strand.
GGCACTTCATTTTTCTTTTATCTGCGCCTGAGATCTGCCATGCGTGCATATGGGGTTCCTTGGGGTTCTAATATTCCCTGTCTGACTTTGCATACGTTGCTTACTTCATGTGGAAATACAAGGGGTATAGTTTCATCCCTGTACATGTTGTTTCTGGAGGCTTCTTATAAAAAGTTACCAGTTGTAGATGTTTGGAGCAGAGATATTTATGGGATTGGCTCAGATGAAAGTAATGACATATGTTGGGACTCAATATGGGCTAACCTCAAACATGTCTCTAAAAACCCTAATCATCAATTGATCCATTTCAAGATGATTCATAGGATGTATCTCACAACCAGGAAGCGTCATTTAATGAAGCTTTCCACTTCTCCTGCATGTAACTTTTGCTCAAGTGGGTGTATAGGCACATACATGCACATGTTTTGGGACTGCCCTGAAGTCAACGAGTTTTGGAGACAGGTTTGACGTTGAAGGACATTTTGGAGTTTGAGGTACCATGCTGTCCGAGACTTTTGCTTCTAAGTGATGATTCCTCTTACACTCTCTCTTTAATGCAGAAAAAGTTGTTTTTCTGGGGACTTACTGCTGCTAAGAAAATGCTTGCCTTACGTTGGAAACCTCCACACTCTCTAGCGTGGACTCACTGGATGCATTCTTTCTTGGACATTGCGAACATGGAGCTCTCAGTGGCAAGGTTACATGGTGCCTCTCAGAGGACTATCTCAGCATGGCTAGATGCAATTTCAGAAATTAAGGAGCGGTTGTAAGATATATGTCTCATCTTTCTACATTTATATCTTTATTTATTGTATTTAGTATTTGATTTACACTCATCTAAGACTATTTATTCATGCTTTGTATGTACTTCTGGGAGATGGGGGGGTGGGGTCAGAACTATGTTTATTTTATTTTTACTTTTGATCTTTGTATATTAACATTCTGTAACCTAATAAAAATTTGATCACAAAAAAAGATTTTCCAGTCCACCGCAATTCATCCAAAAATCATCAGATTAACGGGAGACCTACGTCACTGCAAATTATAGCATCTCCAGTAGACAAGCAGAAAAACAGATACAAATAATAATCTGATTCACATTCCATTTCTAATGCTGTGCATCTTGTGTCCAATTTTCCTCTCTCAATCCACAACTATGCTTCAGTGAGGTGCATGAATGGAATTAATTTGAAGGTGAAGCAATTTTCTGTTGACTAATTTTAACGGCATCCAGTAGCCGTTGAGAGGCTAGGTATTGGGAGAATTTCCTTGACTCGTTTGCGACTACTCTTCCTTCTCAACGAAATTTCTTGAGTTATGTTTTATTGTGATGAGCCATAGGAAACATCCAATGCAAATACATAACATGGTCAAATATGGCCAACTGAAAGTTAGCTTTCCCACTATTCACTCCCTCCCTCCATACCAAACAACCAACAAATATGTCATAATAAAGGAATCGGAAGTGTTCACCTGTGCCCACATGACAGTAAATAACCAATGAAAAATAACAATGAATTACTGCTCCTTTGTAGCAGGAACGGCCCTGAATGTGAATGTGCGATTCCTCGTTAGACTAAAATAAAGCAAGCTGACCAAGCAAGTCTTGCTGCATGGTTAAGATGGAATCATGGTGGGGACACCAGCACAACAGCTTTCCATACTGTGGACCAGCATGCAAACACATTTATATTGACATTTCTGAATGCCTTAACAACCACAAAACAATGCCTTTTCAACCAACCAGAACACCATAGCAACCATATAACAACACACTAAAATCAAATCTGTACACCATAGAAACCACATACAGAATGCATTTAGCAGACTTTTTTATCCAAAGCTACTTAAAATAGACATGAGGAAGTCAGCAAAAGAAAATCAGCAGTGTTGGTCTTTTCGTCAGGGTTTATTTGTCATGATCAAGGACGGATTAAGAACTGAGAGAGACACCATGGAGGCCCCCCATGACGTGTCACTTAATTACTATCAACTTTATATGCTACAGGACGCTTGCCAGATTTTGAAATTGTCAGAAGAAAATTTTGGAGCAATGACATACAGGCCTATGAAATGTACTTTTTAATTATGAACCGATACAAAATCATGCGTTATTAATAGGGATGTGCATGGTATTCAAATACCAAAATCATTATTCTGTTATTCTGCATGGGTTAAGAGGTCTTCAACCTGATCTGAGTCTGATGGTACCCAACAAACCTACAGGTTTGGGTCAGTTTTTCAAGTAGGCAATAGAGTGAATTACGGGCTGTTCACAACTGCGTCTGTGCTGTTTTTAAATAGTTTTTCACCTTTTGTTTTGGTGTGCAGACAATAATTACACAAGTTAAATGCTGAATCATTTAAGAAACCAAAGCATCCTGAAGAAGTCTTATAATCTGTAGCGTTCATTGCCTCATGGAAAGTGAACCTGCCCGGGCAGAATTATGCATTTTCCATTGATTAAGAATAGGCCTACTATGTTACAAGCAGTGACAGAGATTATTTTGTTCGACTTTAATGTGATTTTATCATTTGAAGATCTATATATTGTGCTATTTAGGCTCGTAGCTCACTGTGCACTTTATTCCCTGATACCTGAGATGGTTGATCATGGATGGTTTTATGCATCCATGACAATAAACGTTCTTTATTTCCGAGTCCCGACAAATAACATTTACATTTTACATTTGCCAGATGCTTTTATCCAAAGCGAATTACAGTGCCCTTATTACAGGGACAATCCCCCCGGAGCAACCTGGAGTTAAGTGCCATGCTCAAGGACACAATGGTGGTGGCTGTGGGGATTGAACCAGCAACCTTCTGATTACCAGTTATGTGCTTTAGCCAACTACCTTTCTCTTTACCATTAAACATTAAATTCATGCTGGACTTAAGTATTTTAAAGTCTTCCATTCTGTTGCACGAATTCTATCACTTATATGAATTTAAACCATCAGCTTTATGCACAGGCAGGGTAAACTGCACCTTATCTTTGTGTTTGGAAGCGTTTTGTAAATCAGATGCTGTTCTCTGTAGTCCTTCAAATTAACGTGCTACACCTGTGAGACGCAGATTCATTGAGCATGCACTCAAGTCATTTAGAACGCATTCGGCTGACCAAATGATATTTCACATAAAGCTGACATTTACATGGATTTATAATAGAAATATCAAAATAAATATATAATTTATTCAGCACTTGGGGCAGTTTGGGTTTAGAGGCCCCTGGGCAATGGACCAGCCGACCCGGTGGTTAATCCATCCGTGGTCATGTTCCTGCCTCTTCTGTCTTGTTTTTTTCTTGTGTTGGCAGGATTGTGACATTTTCCTCCTCCCATCTCACAGGTTGTCCCATGTGCTTTTGTTTCTCTCTCTGCCTCAATTCTCACAGGTACTGCTCATGATTAGTGGCAGCACCTGTATCCTATCTCCCTTTCCTCTATTTTGTTGTGTTGAGAAGCATACAATACTTGATGTTCAATTCATAGTAATTGCTAACTATAACGCATTAATGTGGAACTCCACCACTAGGGACTCTAGTGAGAAATTGTGTTGAGTAATGTGAAGAAGAAGAATAAGTTTGATGTGTACACCGCATAGAGTGTGTTCTGTTTAAGGGTTAAAACACCACAAATTGGCGACGAGGATGAGCACTTCAGTGCCGAGCCCATCCCCGTTTCTTCCTGTTAGTGGGGAGCCACTAATTCCATTTGAAACATGGCAGAAAATCGTCCATAATTACATGATAGTCATCCAGGCAACCGGAGATGCATGGCCGGAGGGACGCAGACGAGCAGTCTTGCTGCATTGCTTGGGGACGGAAGTCCAGCGCCTGTTTTATACTCTGCCAGACCAAGGTACTAATTTTGATGAAGCAATGGCTGCACTTCAGAAACACTTTGTGCCTAAAGTTAACGTAGTCGCATGCTGACACACGTTTAGACAACGAGTGCAAAGAGCGGATGAGACTTCAAGAGCATTAGCAGCACCATGTGCATTCGGGCAAATGGAGAGTGAAATGCTCCGTGATCAGTTGATCGCAAATGCGTCGTTGACTGCAGTAAAGGACAAATTACTGTTGGAGGACGACCTCACTCTAGAGAAAGTGATTACAATCGCCTGTCAAATGGAAGCTGCTGTTAAAATTCGTCGTTACACTGTAATTCCACTGCTACTGTCATGAAGTCGGTACAAGCCATTAGTATGGATACTAAGTATGGCAGAGGGGGAAAGGGTGCATGTTCAACTAAGCAGTCAAAAGCTGCTCAGAGACGATCGGAGGATCGAAAACAAACAACGACCGGTCAGCAATGTCGACAATGCTTCAGATGTGGATCGAACAAACATCTGGCAAATGATTAAAAACTGCCCTGCTGCTAAAGCAACATGCAGACAGTGTTGGAAAAAAGGACACTTTGCTAGAGTGTGTAAAGCAGCAGTGAGTGAAGTAAGAGAGGTGGTAGTTCCAGACGTGACCGTGCTCTGTGTGGATAATGTAAAACAAGCTGTTACAGCCAATGATAAGATCACCTGTGAAGTGAATATTGAAGCACCAGGAGGTCAGAAACAAAAGTTACAACTGGTTGTAGATACGGGCGCATCAGTTTCCATACTTCCAGAAGATGTGTATAAGAAACACTTCTCACAATGCACCCTGAGTAAGCCCAAAATTAAACTTGTCACTTATGCAAAAGAGAACCTACCAGTTATTGGCTGATTAACCGCATTAGTGGGTGTACCAACAAATGACAATGTAGTTCCAGCTACTTTTTATGTAGTGACAGCAGGATCTCCCTTGCTAGGATTAGATTTAATAAGACTGCTGAACCTGGATATTGTAAGCGGAAAAGTAAGGTACATAGACAATGAATGTGGAATCTCACCTGCACCTCTTCATATGACTCAGCATTCCACAAGCCCTGTGTACACAGTATCACCTGTATCTGCTACTCACCTTGGATGTGTGAAAGGATTCATCCACATAGTGCAAGTTAATTCAACAGTGACACCAGTGCGTAAAAAAATTGAGAAGCTTACCTCTCAGCATCCATAAGGAGGTGTCCACTGAGCTTAATCGTCTCCTTAGAGCGGGCATAATTGAACCAGTTGATGCTTCAAAATGGGTTAGTCCGTTGGTGGTGGTACGCAAGCGTGATGGACACATTAGACTTTGTGTAGATCTCTGTGAACCCAAAGAGAGTGTGATTATGGATTGCTACCCATTACCTCACATGGATGATTTGTTTACAGAAATTGCAGGTGCTTCACATTACAGTCAAATTGATCTGAGCTCTGCTTACCACCAGCTGCTTCTCCATCCTGACAGTGGTAACCTGACTGCGTTCATAACACATGAAGGCCTTTTCCGATTCACTCGGGTTTCGTTTGGACTAGCTTCAGCGCTGTCAGCCTTCCTAAAAATGATGCAAACGGTCCTAAAGGGGCTGGAAGGGGTAAATAATTACTTAGATGACATTATAGTGTATGGTAATTGTAATTAGGCCCATGATAAGCACCTCCAAGATGTTCATCAAAGGCTAGACGAGGCTGGCTTGCAGATTAACTTTGATAAAAGCTCCTTCAACCAAGCAAGCATTCCGTTTCTGGGTCATGTAATTTCTAAAGAAGGATTACATCCCAGCCCAGACCACCTTACTGCCATTTCAGAAGCACCTCGACCTACAGATATGGTAGCTTTACGTTTGTTCCTAGGGCTCACTTCATGGTTCAACAAATTTCTCCCAGGCTACGCTACTGTGGTTGAGCCGCTGAGGCAGATGCTAAGAGCTGATGCAAAAACGCCACTACAGTGGAGTAAAGAGACAGTTGATAGCTTTAATACGCTTAAGAGAATGCTGCTGGAGAGCCCTGTTCTTTCTATTTATGATCCTTCCCTTCCCACATTCATTACTACAGATGCCCCAGATTACGGCCTTGGGGCTGTTCTGAACACAGCTACATCCTGATGGTGTCGAACATGTGGTAGCCTTTGCATCCAGGACGCTATCAACGTCTGAGAGGAAATACTCTACTGTGGAGGAGGAGGCGCTTGCGTGTGTTTGGACGGTGGAAAAGTGGAGAACGTATGTGTGGGGACATCGTTTCAATCTAAGAACTGATCATCAGGCCCTTACTACTCTTCTCTCCACAAAGGGCATGAATAGAGCAGGCATGAGGGTAGCTCATTGGTCTGCTAGGCTCCTGTGTTCCAGTATGATGTACAGTACCATCCAGGTAGTAAAAACTGTGTAGCGGATTGTCTCTCCCATATGCTATTGAGCCACACAGACACCACTGTATCCATTGAACAGGATTTGATTTCTGAAATCGCAGAAATTCAGACCTTCCTGACTGCGTTGCCACTAGTGTACCTTAAAGCTGAATGCGAGGACTGTCCAGAGCTGTCTCAGTTATGTCAGACAATTCAGACAGGTAGGCCCAAACTGCAAAAGTCTGTCTCCAGTGACTTATGTCCATACTTCCCGATTAGACATGAGCTGGCTGTTGAATCTCAGTTGATTTTCAGAAGGAATCGGTTGATTGTTCCTATTGCACTGCGGGAACGCCTCATCCACCTGGCACACGAGGGACATCAAGGCCTGGTGCGAACCAAACAGCGTCTGAGAGAACTGTATTGGTGGCCGCGAATGGACGATCTTGTTCACACAATCCTATCCGCATGTGTGACCTGCCAGGCCAGTGATAAATCGGCCAAAACATTTACAGCTCCATTGCAGCCAGTGGAGTTCCCAAAAGGCCCATTTCAACATGTTGCTATTGATATAGTAGGACCGTTCGAAAAGGGAGCTACTGACTGTATGTTTGCAATAACATTGATTGACTATTTCAGAAAATGGCCAGAAGTTGGTTTTGCTTCATCAGTAACAACAGAGACTGTTCTGAAATTTCTGACCACTATCTTTGCTTGAGAAGGAAACCCCTGCACCATCACGACAGACAATGGGCCGCAGTTCACTTCATCTGAATTTGCTGCTTTTGTGAAAACACAGGGAATAAAGCACATAAAGACCAGTGTTTATCACCCTCAAGCTAATGGGGCCATTGAACGGTTCAACAGGGTGCTTAAAGAGTGCCTTCAAGCAGCTGAAGTGGCTCGTAAGCCCTGGAAATCTGCAGTCCTGACCATGCTGAAGAGCTATCGAGCGACACCCCATGCTACAACGGGTGAGACCCCTTTTCTGCTCTTGAGAGGCTGACCTATGAGGACGAAGCTGAATGTTCTTCTGCCTGAGGATAGCCCTGATCAATTTACTCCGGTCAGAGCTCGTGTGACACAAAGACAGAACAAAAGTAAACAATACACCGATCGTAAAAGAGGATCTAAATTTCTTCAAATTGCGGTTGGAGATAAGGTGAGAGTGAGAAAGCCTTTTCACGTGAAAAAAGGAAATAGGACTGAGTACTTTCATCTTAAGTGATGGGAAAAGATGGAATTCAGTACGTCTTTCATTATGCCCAGAAAGAGAGGAAATCTCTGCACAGGATGAAATACCTGAAGGAGGCTGTACAATCGAGAACACTGCTGTGAGTTTGAATAGGGATTTAAGACAGAGACGACCACCTTTGTGGACTCAAGACTATGTGTTGGAGTAATGTGTCTGAAGAGAAAGAAATTAGTCAGACCAAGAGGATATGTAAAGGGTGTAAGCGGATCGCTGCCCTATCTAAAAAAAAAAAAAAACATTGAATGTACACTGAATCCTGAAATGTTTGATGAATGTTATTCTGTTATGTTAAAAGTATAAAAGTGTACTAGAAGCTTTCATTATGCTCCTTTGAAATGCCTATTCGAAATTGACTGTTGTTTGAATGCATAAGAGGTCATGTGAATATGCTTCTTTGAGATAAGTTATTGTTTGAGTAAATAAGATTTGAATAAGGTAACGATCTTAAAAGAGTAGAAATTATGTTTGAGTAACGGGGGAGATGTTGTGTTGAGAAGCATACAATACTTGATGTTCAATTCATAGTAATTGCTAACTATAACACATTAATGTGGAACTCCACCACTAGGGACTCTTGTGAGAAAATGTGTTGAGTAATGTGAAGAAAAAGAATAAAGTTTGATGTGTACACCGCATGGAGTGTGTTCTGTTAAAGGGTAAAAACACCACATATTTATTCTCTCCTTTGTCTTGTCTTCCCTGCTAGATTTTTGTGTATACTCTCCAGTTTTGTCCATGTGAGTTTCTGTTTGTTCCTGTTCTTAGTTAGTTTGTTAATTATCTTTCTTACCTTGTCTTTTCTGTTTTTTCTTGCCCCGTGAGTTTTTTTTTTTTTTGCATTTTAGTTTTGTTAGTTTTCTGTTATTTTTCATGTGCTTACATTCTTGAATTTGTTTCCCTCCATTGTGAGGTTTTGTATGTATTCTGTTTTTATTTTTATTAAAGCCCAGTTCTTTGCCTTCCTGCAATTTGGGTCTTTCCTCAAATTCAGTGACTTTTAATAACCAAAACTTGTTTATTAGAGCGAATCTACATGCTGCAAGTATCTGTGTAATTTGAAAAGTACATCAAAGTGATAAATATTTTTTTGACAGTTGAAGGAAAAGTCTAAAGTTCAGACACTAAATCCAAAGGAGAACATATGAATATCTGTAGATCCACATGTCAGGTCAAACATCATTACAGAGCTGATCTTGAGTTACACACATTGATATCATTTTTGTGGGACATTGTAGATTTTTAGCACTCTGATGCTAAAATAAATAATCTATATGCATCTATCTATCTTTAGATTTTAGTTCCCCTTCTGTCACTCACTCGACGTTGTGTCGATGTAGTGACACTAGGGGTCTCTATTGAGAGTCTCGGTTACCTCTTATCTTTGAGAAAAGGCCAATGAGAATTGGCGAACATAATTTGCATGACCCTCCCCCGGACATATGGGTATAAAAGGAGGAAAACATGCGTCAGTTCAGGCAGATTTTTTCTTCGGAGCAGAACGGTTGTGTTTCAGCGAGCTGAGTAAAACCCACTGCTGTTCCACACACCTCTAAAGAGCATATGCTGTTGGAAATACGGCGCATTTCAGCTGCTTTTCTCTTCTTCTGCACGCCTGAGCGCTTTGACTCTAAAAGTGTATATATTTCTCTAAAATAGTAAACACATTGATGTTGAACGTCTTTTTAAAGATGCGTCTTTTTCAAAGTCCTGGTCCTGGTCCTGATGTGCTGCAGGAACTGCACTTGGTGACCGACCTCGCCCTCCGGGCCACGAAGGTCACAGCTCATGCACTGGCCATCCTCGTGGTCCAGGAACGCCATCTGTGGCTGAATTTGGTCGAGATGCGGGACCCCAACAAGGCTCAGGGAGAGAGAGACGTCTGCCATGGAGCTGGTATCCAGATGACTCCATTCTCTGGTGGAGGGCTGGCTAGATAATCTTTTGTTTTCTTTGCTTGTCGCAACCCCAATGGGCTGCGGTACCCATGTTGTCGCAAAGCAGTTTCCTCACTTCCTGGGTCACTTAGCCAGTGCTCACAACTGCCGTTCTCACGGCGATCAGATACCGAGCACTTACAGTCGGGCCCCCATGAACGTGGACCCTCCACCTTCACGTGCCCAACCTCCTCCTCAATCGCCTACCTGCCCCAGGCTGGGTACGCGGAGCAAGGTTAGTGCTTCAAGCTTCTCCTCACCACAACCACCTCGGAACGAGGCAACGCTCCCCGACGCAGCTCCCGCCCACCGCGAGGCCCCACCTCCAGGTATGTCACATGTGATCATCCCCTTAGTGCCCCTCACCCAGAGCTTGGACGCGTGGCTTACGCTTTCCAACCCATCACGGTGACTGGCCAGGACCATCCGACTCGGCTAAACCATTCAGTTCGTCAGGCACCCACCCCGTTTCAGCAACGTCTGCATTACCTTGGTGCAGAATGAAAACGCCTCCACCCTGCGTGCGAAGATCACAACTCTTCTGTGCAAGGACCCAACAGAGCCTGTCCCTCCAGCTGAGATGGAAAAGGGTTTCTATGGCCCTTACTCCATCGTACCCAAGAAAGGCGGAGGGTTGTGGACAATCTTGGACCTGCGAGTTCTGAACCGGGCCTTGCACAGACTCCCGTTCAAGATTCTGATGCAGAAAGTATTCTGACATACATCCGGCATCAAGATTGTTTCGCGGCGGTAGACCTGAAGGATCCGTACTTTCACGTCTCAATTTTGCCCCTGTTAAGGGAAGTGGGCATTCGCATACTCAACTACCTCAACAACTGGCTAATCTTAGCGCACTCTCGACCGTTGTTCTGAGCGCACAGAGACCTGGTGCTCACGCACCTCAGCCGTTTAGGGCTTCGGGTCAACTGGGAAAAGAGCAAGCGCTCCCCGGATCAGAGCATCTCTTTTCTCAGCATGGAGTTAGACTCAGTCTCAATGACAGCGCGCCTCACGAGCGAGCACGCGCAGTTAGTGCTGAACTGCCTAAGTTCGTTCAGACCGGGCACAGTGGTTCCACTGAAACAATTTCAGAGGCTCCTGCCATATGGCATCCTCAGCGATGGTCAGGCCACTCGGGTTGATGCATATAACACCGCTTCAGCACTGGCCTCAGACTCGAGTTCCGAGATGGGCATGGCGCCACGGCACATACCGTGTGACCCTCACCTCTTCCTGACTTCACTTATTCAGCCCTTGGACAGACCTCTGTTTTGTATAGAATGGAGTCCCCCAACAGCAGGTGTTCAGACTCATCGTAGTTACTACGGATGCCAGTTGGGCTGGGGTGCCATGTGTCTTGTGCAAGGTAAGGGAGGTCGAGGAATAAGTCATCCTCGTAGCCCCCCACTGGCCCACTTGGATTTGGCTTTCAGATTTCACACTCCTCACGACAGCACCTCCCTGACAAATTCCCCTGAGGAAGGTCCTTCATTCTCAGGGACGGGGAACCTTCATGTCTGGCCCCTGGATGGGATGCAGAAGATCTAAATGGTCTACCACCAGCCATCGTAGACACGATCACTCATGCCAGAGCTCACTCTACCAGGCCGCTTTATGCCCTAAAGTGGTGCTTATTCGCAAATTGGTGTTCTTCTCGATCTGAAGACCCACAGAGCTGCGCAGTCGGGTCAGTGCTCTCATTCCTGCAGGAGAGGCTGGAGGGGCTGTCCCCCTCCACCTTGAGGGTTTTTGTTGCCACCATAGCAGCTCACCACAATGCAGTGGACGGTTGTGACAGGGCGGAGGGTGGGGCCGGGCCGGGCCCTTATCAGGCTAATCAAGCCTCTGAGAGAGATAAAGGCCCACTGTGGACAGCAGTGCGACAGAGAGAGAACATTTACTGGCAGCTGTCTGTCCTTTGTGTGTGTTTGTGACTTTTGGTTTATTTCTTCATTAAGCTATTATTTATATTGTCAAGCCGGTTATCGCCTCCTCCTTTCCATTGTTCCCTTTACACCGGTGCCATGACAACAAATCTACATGTGACTTGGATAGAACTATTGGATAAAATTAATTCAGAACAAAATGAAGCAAATATAAACCTGTAATATTATTATTTTTAAGAGTATTTTCAGTTAAAGTATTTATTATGAAAATTAAACTGTCTTTTCAAAAGTCAAGTGGGGTGGAAAATAACACGTTGAGAATAAAAAGAGAGGCCAGAGAAACTGTTAAGATAAAGTGACCTCATCCACACTCTCAGAAATAAATGTGTGAACTTTAGATACATCAGTTCTTCATTTTACTCTATATCCAGATCTCCGTTTGATCTTTATCTCTCTCATGCAATATTTTTTTAAAACACGTGGATCTGACAGATATATTCTCATGTTTGGCCTTTTATCAGATTTCTAATCTTCATCCTACAGCGGTCAAAACTAGATTCAGAACCGTGTCTTTAGTTCACAGCAGTTCATGGCTCTTTGTTTCCTACAAACCACAATCAAACATGCCAGTTTAACCACAGCTGCTTTCAGTCAACTGACTCAACACATGAGAAGATCCATCAAGACAACCACTGATGAGTTCAACACAACCATCTTAATGGTTCACATGCATAAAACTGTTTTAAATGCACAAATGTATCAAGTAATCTATTGTTTTAACACTGTTTAAACTGTAGAATATCAAATCTTGACCAGCCTTGTGGATATGTTTTGAACAGGGCTGGATTGTGAGGCCCCCTGTGAGGCCCCTGGACATATGTCTTTCAAGGCTCCCCACCATTGCCTGTTGTTGCAGATCCCTCTTGCTATAGTTACCTACAAGCATGATTTCCTTAAACCTACTAATGGGCCCAACTGCACCATCCACAATCCAGCTCTGGTGAAGAATAAAGGGCACTATAGTTCAATGTAGTTATTCGATTCTAAGAATTACCAGAGAGAAAGAGCTGACCAGAGAGAACTGTTAAAACTCATTAACTGTAAACACACTGTGGTTCAATGTGTTAAAATAAACACTGTTAAATGCAATAGATATATCTGCTGATTTGCATGTGTACACGTGTGAGAGAGATAAAGTGTAACATGAGACAAATAAAGCAACAACAGACCAGTCCATTAGAAAATGTGCTTTTTAAATCGCAAGATGATTCTCAAACCTGCTTTATATCACTTCTGTTTTTACTCCATTATATTAATTTACAACCACTAAACGTTATAGACCATTTAGAAGAAAATGTTCATGGCAATAGGAGGAAGAGCAGATTTTTGTTACTATGTTACAAACACAATGTTCATGAATAAGGTTTGGCAAGGCCTTTTTATCTAGTGAAGATACATCTTAATGCTACAGCAAATTCAGCTAATTCTTTTTCTGTTCCAGTATTATAAAACCCTTGTGTACACAGCGATGAATGAGAACAACAATGTCAATAGTTTTAAAATTAAATGCTGAAAAAGCACAAATGTGTGTAAGTGCTTGAGTTTCCACAAACTTTTTAACCATATAAAAGTGTTTTAGCATCACATATTAGTCCGTTGTGATCAACTGATATCATGCACACAATTTAGAACATTTCCTGCAATGAAAGAAGTGCTTCCCCCACAATCACAAACAAGTGCTACTAGTACAATAATCTAAATAAAGATACAATGGTTAATAATATTGTATATGATGCTGTGTGTATAGTGATATTATTATTGAATTGCAAATGCAGTTATCAATATTAATACTGCATAATCGGTATGGGTTAGGGTTTCCCGGCCCACAGGGAAAATTCCCAGTGCACCAGATGGCCAGTCCACATGGGCACAAGGAAAATCTAGGAGGGCAATGCCCCCAAGAGCACCCCTCCCCCCTAAGATACAGCCATGATATTTCAGCAGCACAAGTTATGTTTTTGAGGCAGGACCACATCCAAGTATTCTACAGTAACTTAATCTATATGAATTCCTTGGTCAACCAGCCAGATTAAACATCATTACATACAGAGAGATCATCATGGGACTTAAAAAGGAATTTCATCAGGTGTTTGTGACAAATGTAAGTGTCACCTTTCAATTTACATGCCAAAATCTACATATTTTCTTTCCATCTTTGTTTTTATTACTTTATTTTCTGTAATGCCGTCAGTGCTGCTGGTGTAATGACATACAGACTGAAAGACTCTTCTAATGCTGATCTCAGTGCTGTAACTCCTCCTAGTGACTGAAGATGTCAATTTATTCACATTTCAAAGATTTCAAACTTTTGTTCCTTTAATATATATACAGTGCATCCAGAAAGTATACACAGTGCCTCACTTTTCCCACATTTTGTTATGTTACAGCCTTATTCCAAAATGGATTAAATTCATTATTTTCCTCAAAATTCTACAAACAATACCCCATAGTCGATAACATTTATTAAAAATAAAAAAACGAAAAAAATCACATTTACATAAGTATTCACAGCCTTTGCCATGTCACTCAAAATTGAGCTCAGGTGCATCCTGTTTCCACTGATCATCCTTGAGATGTTTCTACAACTTGACTGGAGTCTACCTGTGCTAAATTCAGTTGATTGGACATGATTTGGAAAGGCACACACCTGTCTATATAAGGTCCCACAGTTAACAGTGCATGTCAGAGCACAAACCAAGCCATGAAGTCCAAGGAATTGTCTGTAGACCTCAGAGACAGGATTGTATCGAGGCACAGATCTGGGGAAGGGTACAGAAGAAATTCTGCAGCATTGAAGGTCCCAATGAGCACAGTGGCCTTCATCATCCGTAAATGGAAGAAGTTTGTAACCACCAGGACTCTTCCTAGAGCTGGCCACTTGGCCAAACTTAGCAATCGGGGGAGAAGGGCCTTAGTCAGGGAGGTGACCAAGACCCCGATGGTCACTCTGACAGAGCTCCAGCAGATCCAGAACAACCATCTCTGCAGAACGCCACCAATCAGGCCTGTATGGTACATTTACATTTACATTACATTTATGCATTTGGCAGACGCTTTTATCCAAAGTGACTTACAGTGCACCTATTACAGGGACTATGGCCAACCGGTTGTGACGAGTCTTGAGGACGACCCGAGCGGTCCTTCTCCTCAGTTGCTAACCTGCCCTATGCCGGATACGTAGAGCAAGGTAAGTGCTTCGAGGTTCCCCACAGCGCAGCCACCTCGGGACGAAGCAACACTCCTCGATGTGGCATCATCTGCTCCAAAGCCCCACCTCCAGGTACGTCAGATGCGATCATCCCTTTAGTGCCCCTCGCCCAAAGCTTGGCACATGGCTGGCTGAATAGAGCCTGTCCCTCCAGCCGAGATGGGGAAGGGTTCTACAGCCCTTATATCATCATACCAAAGAAAGGCAGTGGGTTGCGGCCAATCCTAGACCTGCAAGTTCTGAACCGGGCCTTGCACAGACTGCCGTTCAAGATGCTAATGCAGAAACACATCCGGTCCGCTTCCGGCATCAAGATTGGTTCACGGCAGAGTTGCTGTGCACGCATGTCGCAACTCGACCGCCATCTCCTTCTTTGGAATCAGCAGTGGCTGAGGTGACCCTTGAAGGTATTTGTAGCCTCTATAGCAGCTCACCATGTCGCAGTGGATGGTAAATCCCTAGGGAAGCATGACCTGATCATCAGTTTCCTCAGAGGCACCCGGAGGCTGAATGCTTCAAGGCCATGCCTCTTTCCCTCATGGGATCTCGCCACAGTCCTCCTATGCCTTTGGGGAGCCTCCTTTGAGCAGCTAGAGTCAGTCGAGTTGAAAGCCCTCTACTTGAAGACGGCCCTCCTACATTCACAGACCCTGTGCAAGGTCAGAGAGGACGAGGAACAAGTCACCCTCGTGGCCCCATATTGGCCCACCCAGAAATGGTTCTCGGACTTCACGCTTCTCATAACAACACCTCACTGGCAGGAAGGACCTTCTTTTTCAGGGATGGGGCACCATCTGTCACCCGTGCCCACTGCCTCTGGAACCTCCACGTCCCTCTACGAGGCAGCTTTATGCCCTGAAGTGGTGCTTGTTTGCAAATTGGTGTTCTTCCCGAGTGGAAGACCCCCAGAGATGCGCAGTCGGGTCAGTGCTTTCCTTCCATCTCTCCATGGTCCTCCTAGGCCTTCAGGGAGCCTCCTTTGAGCCGCTAGAGTCAGTCAAATTAAAAGCCCTCTCCTTGAAGATGGCCCTCCTGATTGCGCTCACCTCCAAGTGATTTCTGTCAGCAACACTTGCCAGGAGTTCAGTCCGGCAGATTCTCTCATGATCCGGAGACCCTGGCCAGGCTATGTGCCCGAGGTTCCCACGATCCCCTTCATGGATCAGCCTGCAAGCGCTGCCTCAGGAGGAGGCAGACCCAACCATGTCCTTGCAGTGTCCGTTTCGTGATTTGCGCACCTACTTGGATCACATGCAGAGCTTTAAACGCTCTGAGCAGCTCTTTGTCTGCTTCAGCGGACAGTGGAAAGGGAACACTGTCTCCAAACAGAGGCTTGCCCACTGGATTGTGGATGCCATCACTCTGGCATACCAGGCCAAGGCCGTGCCTGCCCCTTTAGGAATACGAGCGCACTCTACTAGGAGTGTGGCATCCTCGTGGGCACTGGCCCATGGCACCTCTCTAGCAGACATCTTCAGAGCAGCAGGCTGGGCTACACCCAATACCTTTGTGAGATTTTATCATTTCTGGGTTAAGCCGGTTTCGTCCCGTGTTTTGTCAGGTACGAACATGTAGAGTTTGGTAATACGGAACAACTGGCCAGGTGTATCACTTGCGTATAGCTCCCTTCCCCTCCCCTGAGGTGAAAGCTTTCTCTTTTACCCCCAGTCGAGTTCACAAAGTCGTGGAACCTGGATGTCTTTCCTCCCTAGCCCTGTGGCTTGTAAATTTGGTGGAGGAGTTCGCAGCTAGACCCACTATGGGTACTAATATGCCCTGTATTGGGATAGGTGCTCCACAGTTGTCAATTACTCAGATAACACCGTGATGTATTTTCCATAGTACGGTTTCCCTGTCGGCAGACCTGGATCTCCCTTGGGCAGAGCTCTCTCTGTCCCCGCCCACTGTGTTTGAAGAGCTCCTCACCGTCAAGGCAGGACCTACCACCGCGCCCCTTCCATTTGTGGCTGGTGTGCCCACGGGTCGTATTGCCACATGTTGACCTCAGCTTTTGGGCAGGATGTGGTCTCCGCAGGGTCTTTTCCCCTGATAGAATAGGAACAGAAAAGAACACCTTCCCCGATGTGTATAATAGCGTTAGATGGCCCCAGCCGGATCTAATACTCTGTGGAGAGAAAACATTGAGAGAAAAGGCTGTGGCTGGCACAGCCTACTCCCATACTAGTTATGTTGCTTACCTGCCCTCAGGGATGTGGGGAACTACATGATGTCTTTTTGGGGCATTCGGGGAGGTTACATGCAGACTGATGCACCTGCTATTATGCACAAAGCAGCTTGCTTGCACCTGAATCAGCAGTTAATGTAACATGTTCAGCTGTTGTGGCGTTTTCTACAGGGACCCCTAGTGTCACTACATCGACACAACGTCGAGTGAGTGACAGAAGGGGAATGTCTTGGTTACTGTTGTATCCTCCGTTCCCCGATTGAGGGAACAAGACATTTTGTCTCTCTTGCCACAACGCTGTACTAGCCGCTGAAATGGCTGGACCTCCTCAGAACAAAACCAGAATGAGAGTGGGCATTCCTTCTCCTTTTATACCCGGCTCCAGAAAGAAAGCATACTATCATAGAATTCATGATTTTATGCTTTAATGGCACTGGGATCAAACTTTACAGTTTTAATGGGTTTCAATGGGGACATTTTTGTCCTGAAGGTCCAGAGTGTAACTATTTTGAGTACACAGTGTATTATAGATGGGAATATTATAGGAGCTGAGGTAGAAATATCAAAGTTCCCCCAAAAACACACACCTTTGGCAAACTTTATGCCGTTGGCATTAACAAATGATCGAAAAAAAAACAAAAATTGAAAAGCCAAAAATGTCCCGAAGGTCGAACAAGGGTTAAATCCCCTCATGTGTCATGTCCGACATTGGATCGTTCAGTGTGGTTAATGTTTGTGATAGTTCTATTTTCCTTAATGTTAGTCTTGCCTATGCTGATTGTTTGACCTGTCAAGTGTTAACCTTGCTCTCTTGTCTAGTTGTAGATCTCTTGTGTGTCTATTGGTTTCCTGCCTCTGCCCGCATATCGGGTAGTGTGGTTACCTTCCAGTTCGCCTTATGCCTTCACCACACACGAATCACCGGAGGAGGATTCCTCGTCTCTGCTCTGGGAAATGCCAGCCCTCCTTTGCCTGGGCTTTGTTCTGCACCACACCAGCTTAACGGACACTTCCTCACTTCCACAACGAACAAATGCCTCACTCTAGGCGTTGACATCTACACTCATCATAGACTCCTCTCACCACAGCAGCTGGTGCCGGGTTCACCTGTCTTTACCTTTTTATTGACGTTGCTATTGTGAATAAATTCTTGAATTGTTTTCTTCTGTGTTTGGGTCCCTTTTCCCGCCTCTCACCTCTGACAGTCATGGCATGAAGAAAATAACTCTTTTTTTTTTTCAGGAAACAGACACTGCCAGTCAGGAAGAGATAAGCTCAAGAGGTATGAAATGACCATGAAAGACTAATAAAGAAGAAGTAGATTTATGCAGTTATATTTTAACCCTTGTGCGACCTTCGGGACATTTTTGTCTTTTTAATTTTCGTTTTTTTCGATCATTTGGCTGTGTTAATGCCAATGGCATAAATTTTTCCAAAGGTGTGTATTTTTGGGGGAATTTTGATATTTCAACCTCAGTTCCTAAAATACCTCTATAATACACTGTGTACACAAAATAGATACTTTCAGGACACAAACGCAGAGGAAAACGGTCAATGAGTTTATTAACAACTAAGGCTTTTGCAAATAATGACACTTATATAATAACACACTGAAACACATTATACTGTATGCTCTTCACATCATTTCAGAATTCAGGCTTTGCCTCGTGTTAATCAAGGCTGATTTCATTTTACATGTTAATTCTGTTAAATCCACAAACAGCTTCTGCATTTTCATGTTTGCTGCATGACTGAACAAATATAAACCAAAAACTGATCAAAATTATTTCAGTACTTGGCATCTGGAGACCCAACAAGACAAATTACTGCATTGAGAATTGCAATCTTAGGTCCCATAACACAAAGCTGGTCATCAGAAGCAATGAACTGACAATAGCATCCACCCTTTGTCGTTGTGTAAAACAAATAACTTTGTCTTGCTTTGGTCACATACAGATCTTTAGATTGTACACGAACACTATCAGAGATACTGTACAATAAAATGATCTAGAACCTGGTTTGAGATTTTCATGTAATATGTATTAATTTACCAAATGCTTATCCACAAAATACAAGAGATCTAATTAGGCCTTTAAATAACAAAAAATGCAGGAGTGCATAACACCACCAACAACAAGCAAATATAAACATGTATTATTATTTTTTAGGAGTAAATTTCATTTACATATAAACATTAAACTGTCTTTTAAAAGTTGAGGCCCAGTGCGGTGGAAAATAACATGTTGAGAATGAAATGAGACGATAAAGTGACCTCAGTCACACTCGCTGTCTCAGAAATAAATGTGTGAACTTTAGACACGTCAGTTCTTCATTTAACTCCATATACAGATCTTCGTTTGATCTTTATCTCTCTCAAGAACTACTGCAGCTCATTTTTGGCCTTTTATCAGATTTTTAATCTGCCATCCTACAGCGGTCAAAACTAGATTCAGAACCGTGTCTTCAGTTCACAGCAGTTCATGGCTCTTTGTTTCTTACAAACCACAATCAAACATGCCAGTTTAACCACAGCTGCTTTCATTCAACTGACTCAACACATGAGAAGATCCATCAAGACAACCACTGATGAGTTCAACAGAACCATCTTAATGGTTCACATGCATAAAACTGTTTTAAATGCACAAATGTATCAAGTAATCTATTGTTTTAACACTGTTTAAACTGTAGAGTATAAAATCTTGACCAGTCTTGTGGATATGTTTTGAACAGAGCTGGATTGTGGGGCTCCCCGTGAGGCCCCTAGACACACGTCTTTCAAGGCTCCCCACCATTGCCTGTTGTTACAGACCCCTCTTACTATAGTTATACAAGCATGATTTCCTTAAACATACTAATGGGCCCAACTGCACCCATCCACAATCCAGCTCTGGTGAAGAATAAAGGGCACTATAGTTCAATGTAGTTATTCGATTCTAAGAATTACCAGAGAGAACTGTTAAAACTCATGAACTGTAAACACACTGTGGTTCAATGTGTTAAAATAAACACTGTTAAATGCAATAGATATATCTGCTGATTTGCATGTGTACGCGTGCGAGAGAGATAAAGTGTGACATGAGACAAATAAAGCAACAACAGACCAGTCCATGAGAAAATGTGCTTTTAAAACTGCAAGATGATTCTCAAACCTGCTTTATATCACTTCTGTTTTTACTCCAATATATTAATTTACAACCACTAAATGTTATAGACCATTTCAAAGAAACATTTCATGGCAATATGAGGAAGATAAAATTTGTGTTACTAAGTGACAAACTCAAAGTTCATGAATAAGGTTTGGCTAGGCCTTTTTCTTCCCAGTGAAGATACATCTTAATGCTGCAGCAAATTCAGCAAATTCTTTTTCTGTTCCAGTTTGATAAAAGTCAAGTCAATTTGATTTGTATAGTGCCTTTCACAACACACATCGTTTCAAAGCAGCTTTACAGAAGATCAGGCATTAACAGAAGATTAAACTGAAATGTCTATAATGTTGATGAGTCATCATTGTGTAATTAGATAGAATACGATTTTGAATCGTGTTTAAAAATAAGTAATTATATAATAATTGTTTTAATAACCCCAGTGAGCAAGCTGAAGGCGACTGTGGCAAGGAACACAAAACTCCATAAGATGTAGATTAATGGAGAAAAATAACCTTGGGAGAAACCAGACTCACTGTGGGGGCCAGTTCCCCTCTGACTAACATCATGAATATAATGCCAATATTACTTATGTATAGATAAAGTCATGGTTTAAATTATTAAACTAAGTAAGTGTTAAGGGTCAGTGTTTAAGCATAGATTTTGTATTAACTGTAAGATTAATGACCAATGTCTTTGAAGTCCATCCTGGATTAACTGCAGAAGTTCACATAGGTGCAATTGTCCTTGTTAATTGGCTGGTGAAGGCTTTTGTTGGCAATTGTTAGTCTATGCATTCCGTTTCAAGATCGTAGTCCATCAATAGACCGAGGTGATGCAGGCAGAGATCAGGGATGTAGAACGCAGTAATTTCGGTGAGGCTCGGTGTGGTCCATCCTAAATCCAAGGTTCAGACAATGACATATGAAGTATCCCATGCTTTATGGTTAGAGTTGGCATCAGTTAATCCTCTGAAGCCCATCATAATAGACTGAAGTGATATATGGCTGGCACTGGCTGCATTTAGTCATCATCATTCAGTGACACGTAGCAGTGGAGTCCAACACGAAGCAGGAATGGAGCTGGATCCAGCCGTTCTGGTGACCTCAGGATAGGAGTCCCAAGGTTGAGACAGGGAAAAAAATAAAATAATATAAGCATAGATGGCATTCAATTTATTGCAGAGATATAAATCATGATCAATGTTTCTGGTTTCTGGTTCCGGCAGACTAAACTAAAGCAGCCTAATTGTGGGTTGGAGGATAAATTAGGTGTATGCCTGGCTAAATAGATGAGTCTTTAGTCTAGACTTAAACTGAGAGAGTGTGTCTGCATCTCAAACAGTGTTTGGGAGACTATTCCATAGTTTAGGAGACAAATATGAAAAGGATCTTCCTCCTTTATTGGATTTTGATATTCTAGGAACTATTAACAGGCCAGAATTTTGCGATCGTAATGAACGTGATGGAATATAGCATGGTAGAAGGTCACTTAAGTACTGCGGAGCTAGACCATTCAAAGCTTTGTATGTAGTTAACAGAATTTTTTAATTAATACAAAATTTAACAGGTAACCAATGTAACGATGATAAAATGGAGCTAATATGATCATATTTCTTGGTTCTCGTTACCACTGTGGCTGCTGCATTTTGAACCAATTGAAATGTATTTATTGATTTTGCTGGACATCCTCCCAGCAAATGCATTACAATAATCTAGTCTTGAGGTCATGAACGCATGAATTAGTTTTTCGGCATCAGCAACAGAGAGTATGTGCCATAATTTAACTATATTTCAAGGTGGAAGAATGCTGTTCTACAAACATTTTTAATTTGATTTTCAAAGGACAGATTTGTATCAAATATAACACCTAAGTTCTTCGCTGTTGAAGACGACATAACAAGGTACATCTATCGAGAGTCAAATTATATATTAGCGACTTATTTTTAGAGTTTTTTGGTCCAATAATTAGTACCTCTGTTTTGTCAGAATTGAGTAGAAGGAAATTTTGGGACATCCAATCTTTTATTTCATTGATACACTCTGCTAATTTTGAGAATTGTGAAATCTCATCAGGTTTTGAAGAAATATAAAGTTGTGCATCGTCAGCATAGCAGTGGAAACTTATTCCACGATTCCTGATAATATCTCCCAGGGGAAGCATATACAAGGAGAAAGCAAAGGCCCTAAAACTGATCCCTGTGGCACTCCATAATTTACTTCTGTTTGGTTTGACAATTCCTCATTTGCATAGAAAAAGTGGAAGCGGTATGCTAAATAGGACCTAAACTATGCTAATGCAACTCCACAAATACCAACAAAATTCTCCAGCCTATTCAAGAGAATGGCATGATGTAGCGTGTCGAATGCAGCACTAAGATCTAAAAGCACTAGAAGTGAAATGCAGCCACAGTTAGATGATAAGCTCAAGTCATTTGTAACTCTGATAAGTAAATGGTAAATGGTCTACACTTATATAGTGCTTTTTTTAACCTTAGAGGTTACCAAAGCGCTTTACACTGTGTCCCAATCACCCATCCACACTCACATTCACACACCAATGGCGACAGAGCTGCCATGCAAGGCGCTAGCCTGCCATTGGGAGCAATTTGGGGTTCAGTGTCTCGCCCAAGGACACTTCGGCATGTGGAATCGTGTGGGCCGGGAATTTAACCACCAACCCTGTGATTGGTAGCCGATCCGCTCTACCACCTGAGCCACAGCCGCCCCAGTCTAAGTGCAGTCTCTGTACTATGATGAGGCCTAAATCCTGACTGAAATTCTTCGTATATACTATTTCTCTGTAAACATTTACATATTTGGGAGGATATTACCTTTTCTAGTATTTTCAACATAAACGGGATATTTGAAATCGGTCTATATTTAGCCAGTTCTCCAGGATCAAGTTGTGGCTTCTTAATAAGCGATTTGATAACTGCCATTTTAAAGTTTCTTGGGACATGACCTAAGGATAATGAGAAGTTAATAATATTAAGAAGAGGTTCTGAGATTACAGGGAATACCTCTTTTATGAACTTAGTTGGTATTGGATCGAACAAACATGTTGTGGCTTTTGATGTTTTTATAAGTTTTGTTAGCTCTTCATGACCTATGACAGTGAAGAATTGAAGTTGCATGTGAGGACAATTATTAGACACTGTTTTCTGAGGTGCTATGACAAATGATTGCATAATTCCAATTTTATCTCAATTGTATCAGTAAAGAAATTCATTAAGTCATTAAGTCTTATGCAGCGACGTAATATCTGGTTCTATTGAGGATTTATTCTGAACCAATTTAGCCACAGTACTGAATAAACACTTAAGATTGTTGTGGTTATTTTCTATGAGTTTGCTAAAATTTGAGGTTTGATGAGTTTGAGGATTCAGTCAAACAGAGCACATCAAATTTATAATCTGTAATCCTTCCAATAACAATTAGTGCTTTGGTAGAAAGAGATCTAATGTTTAGTAGCCCTATTTTTACAAGATTTTTATCTTTTATTTGTTTGTTTTGTGCAAGTTTGACCTTAATAAACATTTTCGAAATGCTTTAGTGAGGGTTTTGTGGTTGGTAGTTTGGGGAACAGACACGGTCTCTATGAGATATCTAGGTGATACTGTCTCTATGTGTTGTAGTTTATGTGACCTGTGTGATGTCTCAAGGCAGCTAGCAGATGTTCGGATTAACCAGTTTGTCTGCTTCCTGCCCTGGGCCCCAGTTAGTAAAATACTATCATTATTAAGACTATGAGCAAAATTACTAGAGAGGAGAGCTGCACCCTCCCTGGAGGGATGGAGTCTGTCTCTTTTTACCAGGTCAGGTCTACCCCAAAAACTCTTCCGATTGTCTATATATCCTATTCTATTCTCCAGACACCACTCAGACATCCAGCCATTCAGTGACATTAATCTACTATAAACCTTATCACCACAACGAGCAGGGAGGGGACCAGAGCAGTGTCTGACATTGTTTTTGCAAATTCACACACCTCTTTATCATTATCTTATGTGATCTCCGACTGGCTAAGCTGGACATTGTTAGTGCCGACATGAATAACAATTTTAGAAAATCTTGTTTAGCATTAGCCAGCACTTTTAGCCTGCAATTAGCAATAGTGAGTGGAGTCTCTATTTCCACGTTCCTTACAATAGAATCATCAATAACAAGTGCTCTTTCAACATGATTCTCAGTGGGTGTATCACTGAGTGGGAAGAATCGATTCGAAACCCTAACAGGAACGGGAGAGTGGTGTCTCTTTGCTGAGCGAGTATGCCTCCAAGACGTCACCCAAATGCCCTGCTGTGGGAGTTCTAGATCCGGAACAAAAGTGTGTGTGTTGCTCTCTGTACTACTCGCATCCAAAACAGTATCTACTGGCTTCTCTTTCTCACTGACCCTCCACTAGAGTTTGGATGCGTGTCTCTAACTCATTAACATTAAAAATGTGACATGCAATGCAGGAAGAAATAACATGAATGGATGCCATGACTTACCGCAAATTGTTTGTTGGTTGTTCCTGAACGGTGAGGGTTTGAGATTGATGTGAATCCCCCACGCAACTGTTTGTTGTTGTTGGTTGTTCTTGATAAGTGGTGCTTTGAGATAGATGCCATAATCTGTGTAACACAGAGGAAAACGTGCACTCTGAAAACTGCACACAGTTTAATCGCGATAAAAATAGAAAGCGGATCCAGGTGGAATATCCATGCAATTGAATCGCGATAAGAGAATAATGCGAGGGAAAAACCGATGCGTGCTTAAAAATGGCAGATGTTAAGGATTAAAGGCTGAAAACAGATATATAATTGATGCTATAAAACTCGCAGGCTACAAACACAGACTCGAACTAGGCGCCAGCAGCAACAGGTAAAATTCACACAGATGAAACAGTAGAAAATTAGAAAAATCTGAAACGCGGTAAAATGAAAAAGGATAAAACTATGAATGTATGAGAATAAGAATAAGCAATGCTAAGCAGGCTACAAACACAAACACTCGTGCAGCGTGCCGTCAGCAACAGTAAGTCCAGACCAGTATGTGTATATGTTTGCATGTGCCAGTGTATGTTCTTGTGTACACAACAAGATCCCTATGAACATGATTTACTGAGTCTAATGTGGAACAACTTGACTGTCCTGAATCACTTCTGAACACCTTTGAGATTAATGAGAATAACAAGTTCAATAGTTTAAAATTAAATGCTCAACTACCACAAATGTGTGTAGTGCTTCAGTTTCCCAAAACGTTTTGCTTTATGTATTAACAAAAGTGTTTTAGCATCACATATTAGTCCGTTGTGATCAACTGATGTCATGCACACAATTTAGAATATTTCCTGCAATTAATTTTCTGTAATGTCGTCAGTGCTGCTGGTGTAATGACATACAGACTCAATGACTCTTCTAATGCTGATCTCACTGCTGTAACTCCTTCTAGTGACTGAAGATGGAAACACATCCGGTTTCTAACAGCTCTCTCACAGTGACTCTGTTTCACAGTGTGAATTTGAGATGTCATTTTATTCACATTTCAACCTTTTGTTCCTTTGATTATTTTAATATATATATTAATTGTCAGGGAGCACACCTGTCATGTATAGGGTTATGGTATTGTTCTCTCAGTATCATGTTTTATTGACCCTTGTCACTGCTGGTGATGAGATAACAGCATTATGACCCCCTCTGCAGGTAACATCAAGTAAGTGTTTGTTAACAGCACCAGAACTCAGTAGAAGAGCTCAGACAGGAACTGCAAGCAGGAAGTTGTACAAGTAAATCTGCTGGACACCCAATATTGAGTGTGATACACAGCAGGGGTGTTGGGACAGATAAGGGGATCAGACCCCGGAGGAGAGAAACAGGAAGTGTTCAACAGATGGATATAAATGTGAAAGCTTTAAAACACAGCCAGCACTCATTGTTTTTCATTAAGAACAGACAGACACAGACGTTTCACTCCATGAATAAAATATGTTTTATGACTTTGTCTTTGTTCACCAAGTAGTCCGTCTGTCACCTTGTCAGGTTGGGTTTCTGCCTGACGGAACCGTGGCAGTATCACCCTGTCTCGTGTTTTGTGTACCTTCTTTGTGTGAGTGCACGGATCCGATTGTTAGTGACCACCATGTGCAAGTTATCGTTGTGTGCCCTCCAAGGATATCATGGTCCTGTCACCTTGCTAGGTTGAGTTTTTGTCTGACGAGGATCATGCCATAATCGTTCCCTGTCTGTTTTGGTCAAAGCGTGTTTACATTTTGCCTTTATGTGTTTCAGGTGCCGCTGGCATGCGGAATCAGTATTTCCATGGGAACCCTGATTGTTTCCATGGGAACGCTGATCGTGACAAACGTCTCGGTTACCTACGTAACCTCGGTACTCTCTAGATGAGGGAACGAGTATTGCGTAAGCTAGCTTACGCTACGGGAAAGATTCATCTTTTCTGAGATATTGAAGCCAAAAAATGATCCTTAATTTTGTATCATTTGTCAACGCAGTGCAGCAACTGCAGACCTTGAGCGGGCTAGCTAGCGAGCTCATTGGTTGCTCTGCGGCAACTGCTGCAGCCTATAGACGAACTTGGGCGAACTCGCGTCCAATGAGAGGCGTCCGCGTGCTTACTGCATCAAAGCCCGCCAAAATGGGCGTGACTAGAGTGCATATAAGCGTCGTTCGTAGGCTGGAACCCTGGTTTTCATTGAATGAAGCGAAAGTCGCTCGTGGCGCGAGCACGGCCGGCTACGCAATACTCTTCCCTCATCTAGAGAGAACCGAGGTTACGTAGGTAACCGAGACGTTCTCTTACGAAAGATTCTCTCGTATTGCGTAAGCTAGCTTATGCTACGGGAACCCATTGTCAACGCCGTGCGCGCCAAGCATCCACTGCATGAGCCCCAGGGGTGTGGACCCGGGGGAGCCCTTGTGAGTGGGGAAATAATATTTGGCCGGCAAGAGTGCGGGCCAGTGTGTGTGTGATACATAAGCACATAGTGGGAAGGGAACGACAGAGCGGCGGTGCTGGTCTGTGTGGAATGAGTCCCATCACTGCAGCTCACCAGGGGAGCTGTAGCGTATTAAACCGCTAGTAGTTTTGCCTGCAGGGCGGGCACTTCCAGATTGTAAAATCTGACAAAGGTGGAGGGGGAAGCCCAGCCCGCTGCCACACATATGTCGTGAATGGAAATCCCGCTGGACCATGCCCACGAGGAGGCCATGCCTCTAGTGGAGTGAGCCCTAATGCCCAACGGGCATGGCAGGTCTTTTGACGCGTATGCGGCAGCAATAGCGTCCACTATCCATCTAGACAGTGTCTGTTTCGAGGCGGCGAGACCTTTGGTGCGCCCTCCGAACGAAACGAAAAGCTGCTCAGAGCGTCTGAAAGAGGCGGAGCGCGCAGTATACAATCTCAGTGCTCTGACTGGGCAAAAGAGATTGGCGTCGCGTTCACTATCGGATGCTGGCAGCGCCGATAGGGAAATGACCTGTGCTCTGAAAGGAGTACCGATCACCTTGGGTACATAGCCGTGTCTAGGCTTTAAAATGACCCTGAAGTCACTTGGTCCAAACTCAAGACACGCAGCGCTGACAGACAGCGTGTGAAGGTCTCCCACACATTTGACTGATGACAGGGCAGTCAGAAAAACGGTTTTGAGTGAAAGGTATTTCAAATCCACGGATTGAAAACGGTTCGAAAGGGGGGGCTTTCATAGTTTCGAGAACTATAGAAAGATCCCAGATAGGAACCGATGGGGGGCGCGGGGGGTTCATCCTTCTAGCTCCCCTGAGGAAGCGGATGACCAGCTCGTTTTTTGCCAGTGACTGGCCATGCAGGGGTTCAGCGAACGCCGCGACGGCCGCCACGTACACTTTGAGCGTGGATGGGGATCTGCCCTTATCCAGCAGCTCTTGTAAGAACACGAGCAGCGGCGACACCCCACATGTCCGTGGGTCCAGGTCTCTGTCGGTGCACCATTTTGAAAACACAGACCATTTTGATGCATAGAGTCTTCTCGTGGAAGGGGCTCTAGCGTGTATGATGGTGTTTATTACTCCTTCTGGCAAAGCGACGGGTAGTCGTTGATCACCCACGTGTGTAGCGCCCACGCTCTGGGTGGGGATGCCAGATCGTGCCGCGAGCTTGCGAGAGGAGATCTGCTCTCACTGGGATGGGCCACGGGGCTGTCAGTGACAGCTGCGTAAGCTCCGGGAACCATGTTTGATTCTCCCAGCGCGGGCTATGAGGAGCACCGAGTGGCGCTGTTCCCTGATCCTCTGCATTACCTGTGGCAATAGCGAGGCGGGAGGGAAGGCGTAAAGCGGGCGGTTGGGCCAGTCCTGGGCCAGCGCGTCCTCGCTTTTCGAGAAAAATATTGGGCAGTGAGAGTTCTCTTCTGAGGCAAAGAGGTCTATCTCTGCTCTGCCGAATATGTGCCATAATGTCTGGACTGTTTGAGTGTAAAGGGACCATTCCCCTGGGGGAATATCGTCTCTGGACAGTCTGTCTGGGCCGTCGTTCAGGTGGCCTGGCACGTGCGTCGCCCCCAGCGACCGCAGGTGACGCTGGGACCAACTCAGTATGCGTTTCGTCAGATGGAAGAGGTTCCTGGATCTGACACCGCCCTGACGGTTTAGATAGGATACTACAGACCTGTTGTCTGAACGGACCAGGACGTGGTGACCCTGAATGACCGGGAGGAAGCGCACGAGCGCGTACTCGACTGCTATCATTTCCAGACAATTTATGTGAAGGAGCTTTTCCTGAACTGACCATAGGCCAAAGACCGGAGAGCCCTCGCAGACCGCGCCCCAACCCGTGTTGGACGCGTCTGTCGAGATGACTTTTCGGCGAGATACAGCTCCCATCGTCACTCCCCGCTGATACCACTCGGCCACTGTCCAGGGCTGCAGAGCTGAAATACAGGTCTGAGTCACTCTGATTGGCTGGCGGCCTGTGGCCCAAACCCGGCGAGACGCGCGGGTGTTTAGGCAATGCTGAAGCGGGCGCATGCACAGTAAACACAGCTGAAGTACTGCTGCAGCTGAGGCCATGTAACCTAGCACTCTCTGAAATTTCTTCAGAGGTGTGAGGCTGTTCATCTGAAAAAACGCGGCTAGTCGCTGAACACGGCGCGTGCGCTATGTAGATAAGCGAGCCGTCATTGCCACGGAGTCTAGTTCTATTCCAAGGAAGGAAATTGCCTGACTGGGCTGTAGTGAGCTCTTGGTCCAACTGACTGCAAGACCCAAACTGTTCAGATGACTGAGGAGAACTGTCCTGTGAGACAGAGGCTCCGTATGTGATTGTGCCAAAAACAGCCAATCGTCCACATAGTTCAGAATTCGCAAACCCTGACTCACGAGGGGTGCGAGCGCCGCGATCCATGCACTTCGTGAAAGTACGGGTGCTAAGGACAGGCCGAACGGAAGGACGGTGTATTGATTAACCTGGCCGTCGAAGACGAATCTCAAGAATGGCCTGTGACGGGATTTATCTGAATCTGAAAGTAGGCATCTTTCAGATCGAGAGAAATAAACCAGTCCCCTGGCGCATCATGCTGAGGAGTTTCCTGATTGTAAGCATTTTGAGCGGTCTTTTGCAAGCGCTTTGTTCAAAACCCTGAGATTTAATATTGGTCTGAGGCCGCGTCTTTCTTGGGGACAAGAAAATAGCGGCTGTAAATACCTCGACTTCGCTCAGAGGAGGTGGCACTCTCTCTATGGCCCTTTTGCACAGAAGGTTTGCTTTTTCTGAACGAAGCATGCTGGCTGCTTCCGTGTTCACAGTAGTTTCGAGCCGCGCTCTGAAGCGGGGAGGGCGGCGATCGAACTGTAGCAAATAGCCCTGTTTTATTGTGCTTAACACCCATTCGGATATCCCTGGGATATCTTCCCACGCTTTGAAGCGTAATGCTAGAGGGTGAATGGCCAAATCGCCCTGATTGCCCCACACAGCGCGCTGAACAGAATGTGTGAGCGCGCTTACTGTGTTTATGCATGACTAGGGAAAGAGTCACATCTGATAAGTGATGCGCGAGCATAGTCACGGGCACGGGACTTACATGCGGAGAGGTGTTTGCTGGCCGTGTGACAGAGCGGGCAGAAGAGGGCGCATGACGGGCTCGTGGGCGCGTTATTAACTCTAACACTCGAGCCGGTCGTAACCGCTTTATGTGAGTGTGCTCTGATAGGGACACGGGACGTGTAATGCTTGTGTGTAGGGTGAACACTGGATTGTGGGCACATTTTCTACACATAAGGCTTTATTTTGAGTCGCCGTGGAAACGGCGTTTGAGTGCAGGCAAGCGGGTAATATCACCGGCTTGTTGGCTGCTGAATCCACCACTGCAGTAGCCTGAGAGAAGGGGACTGACAGGGGCGTACTGGGACTTACATACAGCTGGCCGTGTGACAGAGCGGGCAGAGGAGGGCATGCGCGACGGGCTCGTGGGCGTTATTAACTCTAACACTCGAGCGGGTGGTAACCGCTTTATGTGAGTGTGCTCTGATAGGGACACGGGATGTGTAATGCTTGTGTGTAGGGGTGAGCACTGGATTGTGGGCACATTTTCTACACATAAGGCATGTTTACTCTTTACAAGATTTCTTTGGGTTGCCGTGAAAACGGCGTTTGAGTGCAGGCAAACAGGTAGTATCACCGGCTTGTTGGCTGCTGAATCCACCACTGCAGTAGCCTGAGAGAAGGGGACTGACAGGGGGCGAAGCTTTGACGGTGGTCCGGCCGTGGCGGGACTGAGCCGTCTTATTCTCAACAATGCTAGGAGGACTTCGGTTGCTCAGGTTTCAGCACAATTTTAGGCCGAGGCCCGCATCTGCGGCGGCTGTCTGAGCGTGATCGAGGGCGGCCGCCCTGTCGACGCTGAGAAGTCTGGCTTGTTGAGCTGGGTGCTGTGAAGAGGCTCGTGCAGGAGGCTGGTCATGTGGGTGGCCTGCAGAGGAGCTAGTGCGACGAGGTGGCTTGGGTGGCTTCGAGAAACGGTCAACAATGCCACTCACCGCGGAACCGAAGAGACCGGACAGAGAGAGCGGCGCGTAGTGCGTTCAGCTTCTCCCATGTTGGCTAGTCAGATCTGAAACAGCCTCTGTCTGTAAGATGGCCATGGAATGCAGAGCAGATGCGGCTTGGCCGGCGGCGGTATAGGCGCGGCCAACACAGGCGGAAGTAGTTCTGCAGGCCTTAGACGGGAGCACCAGCTTAGACCGCCATCTCGCGGAGGGCGGGCAAAGGTGCGGCGTGGAGTCTGTTGGGAGCCTGCTCAGGGGGCGGTAACCACTCGAGCCCGAGGCGGTTGACGGCCTGTGTGAGGAGGCGCTAGTTCCCCTCGACTCGGCGCGGGTCCTGCTGGATTCCTGGGCCGAGGAGGAGGCGTGTGAGCCTGACCACTCCTCGCTGTCCGAAGCCATGATGGAAGAGCCCATATCCTCCGCTTCTTCGTCCGAGATGGCAGCAGAGCAGCCGCCGGGCGGCAACTGCGCGATCCCGGTGGGCGGGAGGGTGAAGGCGATGCTCGAGGGAGGGGCTCCGGCGAGGCAATCGCTTCTACCACTGGTTCCGGCAGCCTTTGAGAGCGGCGCTTTTTTCTGCGCGGCTGAATGGAAGGCGGCGCGGCGGCTTCGGTCCTGAGCGCTTCGAGTCGAGCCCGCAGGGTCGACATCGGCAGCTCCTCGCAGAGATCGCATCCGCCTTCAGCGAGGGTGAGCTCTGCATTCCCCACTCCCAGGCAGAGAGCGCAGATGACGTGGCGGTCTCCGGTGCTGAGAGGGGCGCGGGATGAGGCGCAAGTGGAGCGAGGCATCTTTAAAAAGACGCTCGTACTCTTTTGTGAAGTTCGTAAGAACTAGCTTGCTTTAAAAAGGATAAGTCGCCGGATGGCGTAGCTCGCAGGACGGCTGAAGGTGGCGAAGACGGCCGGCATCTTCGCACGCTGTCCACGCTTGCTTGATGCCCCTCGAACGGCAATGCGGCTTCCAGTTCAGAGATGCGAAGAGCTTCGCTGAAGAGATGAAAATCAGGGTTCCAGCCTACGAACTACGCTTATATGCACTCTAGTCACGCCCATTTTGGCGGGCTTTGATGCAGTAGCGCAGGACGCCTCTCATTGGACGCGAGTTCGCCCAAGTTCGTCTATAGGCTGCAGCAGTTGCCGCACAGCAACCAATGAGCTCGCTAGCTAGCCCGCTCAAGGTCTGCAGTTGCTGCACTGCGTTGACAAATGATACAAAATTAAGGATAATTTTTTGGCTTCAATATCTCAGAAAAGATGAATCTTTCCCGTAGCGTAAGCTAGCTTACGCAATACAAGAGAACCTCTCGTAAGAGAACTTCAGCTGCAAGCGGCACCTGCCCCTTGTTTGTTCCCTGCTTATTTAACCCTTACTTAAAGGTCCTTAGAGGACAAAAATGTCTGTGTCAAATAACTGCCATAATAATATTAGATATTACATTCATTTTCCAATTTAAATTAATTACTTTTTTTAAGAAACATCAGTCATGATCATATCTACCAAACATTCATTCATTTTCAGGATTTTAACCCTTTAAATGCACATTTGTTTAAATAATGCCACTGTTGTTTTTTCTGAAATAAAACCCCATAAAAAAATATTATTTTCCATATACTGAATGCAAGGGTGAATTTTTTTGATTATCGCAGTCTCGGATGTCAATGATTAGCAACAATATAAATTTTGATGCATTGTTATTTTTTGTGCAGTGTCAGATAAAAAAAAAACTCAGGGAGTAGCGTGGCGCCATACGGGGGTTGGACGTGTGAATGGTGAGCTCTACACACTTTGCTAGTTTTTTATTCTTTTTGTGTCTTAAACCAGTGAGATTTGATACACCCTGCTACATAACTGTTCTATGAAGTCAACATGTCAAAGAATTCAAAATCCTCAGGCTCTGGATATATTAAAAGACACTTACGTGCTCAAGCTGATTCCCCAGACAGGGCCGCAGACCGGGGACTCAATTTGGCCGGTGCGGCAGGAGAAATTCAGCGTCAACTATCCAATGTGTCTGTAATGCAGATGAACATCACGGTGGACTTGGAGGATCTTGCTGTAATACGTTGATCGATTACTGCAATGGAGATGAAATTAGTTGAGTTGGTTACAAGAATCAGAGATGTCAAGTGTTGTCCAGGCATCTAAACGGTTCGATAATCATCTAGTCATCGGAGAGGGAATTAACTGCTAATCTGCTTTTGTTAAAAGTTTAAATAGAATCATTATAGAATGGAAAGCTTTCGCCAACCATGACACAAGCCCAGATCAGTCTGATCCTTAAAAAGGAAAAAGATCCAAGCGAGTGTAAGAGTTAATGTCCAATTTTCCTGCTCCAGCTAGACGTAAAAATATTGTCAAAAATTCTGGCTAAGCGATTAAGTAAAGTTATGACATCTCTTATACATATAGACCTGGTGGTGTTTATTTGGGGCAGCAGCTCTTCTGATAACATTAGGCATTTCACCAATATCATGTGGTCAGTGGCGAATGATTAGACTCCGGTCACGGCCATCTCACTTGATGCTGAGAAGGTGTTTGACATGGTAGAATGGGATTATTTTTTAAAGATTTTGGAATATTTTTATTGGGTGGATTAAGTTACTTTATAGACAACTGGTAGTGGCGGTACAAATAAATTGATTAATTTCAAATTATTTTACTCTTGCCCTAAAACCATTAGCAGTCGTGATAAGAAGGGAAGATGATTTTCCAGTGGTGGTGGCGGGAGGTATGGCACATACATTTTTGCATTATGCAGATAAAATTGTATTATTCGTCTCTGACCCTATGAGATCTATGCCTTGCCTCCACTGAATTATTCATTATTTTTCTAAGTTCTCGGGATACAGTCAGTAGGTCTATATACGAAGCTTTGGCTCTGACAGGGTACTGCCCATAATGGCTTTCCTGCCAGGTGCCATCCAGTGGCCTAAACAGGACATCAAGTATTTGGGCATTTTATTCATAGCAAATATGTGTGATTTAGTTAGAGTTAATTTTGACCCCTAAATAAAACGGTTTTCGAGTGATTTGAGTAGGTAGGCTTCATTACATTTATCTATGATTGGGAAGGTTAATGTTATTAAAACTCAACTACCTGTTACAATGTAGATGTCCCCCTCTCTTATTTCAAGCAATTTGATAGCATAGCGAAGTCCTTTATTAGGAATGATAAGCATCCCAGATTACATTTCAATATGTTACTTAGGCCGATTGACCAAGTAGGCCTACCTAAGATATTGTTTTATTATTATACATTCGGTCTCAGACATTTGGCCCATTGGTCGCTTCCACTCGAAAGAGCCCGTCCCTGGTTTATATTGACCCTTGCCCCTATTTTGCCATTGCAAAGCCTATCAAACTAATCTGAGAAGTTGCACCCCGTTATCTCGCATTTGCACTCGGTATGGACAAAAGTGTCCAGAGAGTTTAATTCAGACATTTATTTAAATATAGCCTTAAGCAAATGGCTGAACCCTAAATGATGTATTAATAAGTCCCCTTTAGTGACTTATTTGACTTTTGTGAGAGGGGTTACTACACTCAGTGACCTATATTAGCGTGGAGTGTTGAGATCTTTTGAAAATTTGGTTCAACATTTTGGGATTCCCAGATCTCAGTTTTATAGATATTTATAGCTGCACCACCTGCTCTTTATTGTTTTTGGGAGTAGCACACACCCCCCTAAAGCGGAAGATACCCTGGGAGGGGTGATTACTGCTTTTGGAAAAGGTCATGAGGCATCAGTTTATTACTTCCTGCTCATTCAGAGTCTGGGGGGCGGAGCTTCAAATTCTCTCAAGAGATTATGGGAGAAAGATTTAAACTTGGTATTGGAGGAGGGAGTGTGGACTAGGATTCTAAAAAGACGGCAAGTCTGCATCTAGATATGCAAGGGTTCACCTTATGCAATTCAAGATTTTACATAGATTTTATTGGACCCCCTCTAGATTGTATTCCATGTCTTTTATTTTGAAAAGTTTAGTTCCTGTTTTCCTAGTCATGTGATGCCCTGTTTTACCTCCCTGTTCATGTGTCTTGTTTTCATTGGTTTATTGTTTAATTATCTTGTTTAGAGTTCTGTTTGTTCATTGGTTTGTTCCCCCATGACTAGTATTTAAACCCTCTTGTTTTCCATTGTCCATGGTCAAGTTGTGCGTGTGCGCATCTGTAAGGATAGTAAAACCCAAAATGTTTGAATTTGAGATGTCATTTTATTCACATTTCAAAGATTTCAAACTTTTGTTCCTTTGATTATATTAATATATATATTAATTGTCAGGGAGCACACCTGTCATGTATAGGGTTATGGTATTGTTCTCTCTGTATCATGTTTTATTGACCCTTGTCACTGCTGGTGATGAGATAACAGCATTATGACCCCCTCTGCAGGTAACATCAAGTAAGTGTTTGTTAACGGCAGCAGAACTCAGCGGAAGAGCTCAGACAGGAACTGCAAGCAGGAAGTTCTACAAGTAAATCTACTGGACACCCAATATTGAGTGTGATACACAGCAGGGGTGTTGGGACAGATAAGGGGATCAGACCCCAGAGGAGAAAAACAGGAAGTGTTCAACAGATGGCTATAAATGTGAGGGCTTTAAAACACAGCCAGAACTCATTGTTTTTCATTATGGACAGACGGACACACACGTTTCACTCCATGAATAAAATATGTTTTATGACTTTGTCTTTGTTCACCAAGTAGTCCGTCTGTCACCTTGTCAGGTTGGGCTGCGCAAGATATCGTCGTGTGCCCTCCAAGGATATCATGGTCCTGTCACCTTGCCAGGTTGAGTTTTTGTCTGACGAGGACTGTGCCATAATCATTCCCTCTCCTTTATGTGTTTCAGGTGCCGCTGGCATGCGGAATCAGTGTTTCCACGGGAACCCTGATTGTTTCCATGGGAACGCTGATCATGACGTGTGAATAGCGAGCTCTACACACTTTGCTAGTTTTTAATTCTTTTTGTGTCTTAAACCAGTGAGATTTGATACACCCTGCTACATAACTGTTCTATGAAGTCAACATGTCAAAGAATTAAAAATCCTCAGACTCTGGATATATTAAAAGACACTTACGTGCTCAAGCTGATTCCCCAGACAGGGCCGCAGACCGGGGACTCAATTTGGCCGGTGCAGCAGGAGGAATTCAGCGTCAACTATCCAATGTGTCTGTAATGCAGACAAACGTCATGGTGGACTTGGAGGACCTTGCTGTAATACGTTGATCGATTACTGCAATGGAGATAAAATTAGTTGAGTTGGTTACAAGAATCAGGGATGTCAAGTGTTGTCCAGCCATCTAAACGGTTTGATAATCATCTAGTCATCGGAGAGGGAATTAACTGCTAATCTGCTTTTGTTAAAAGTTTAAATAGAATCATTATAGAATGGAAAGCTTTCGCCAACCATGACACAAGCCCGGATCAGTCTGATCCTTAAAAAGGAAAAAGATCCAAGCGAGTGTAAGAGTTACTGTCCAATTTTTCTGATCCAGCTAGATGTAAAAAATATTGTTAAAAATTCTGGCTAACTGATTAAGTAAAGTTATGACATCTCTTATACATCTAGATCAGGTGGGGTTTATTTGGGGCAGCAGCTCTTCTGATAACATTAGGCATTTCATCAATATCATGTGGTCAGTGGCGAATGATCAGACTCCGGTCACGGCCATCTCACTTGATGCTGAGAAGGTGTTTGACATGGTAGAATGGGATTATTTTTTAAAGATTTTGGAATACTTTTATTGGGTGGATTAAGTTACTTTATAGACAACTGGTAGCGGTGGTACAAACAAATGGATTAATTTCAAATTATTTTACTCTTGCCCTAAAACCATTAGCAGTCGTGATAAGAAGGGAAGATGATTATCCAGTGGTGGTGGCGGGAGGTATGGCACATACATTTTTGCATTATGCAGATAAAATTGTATTATTCGTCTCTGACCCTATGAGATCTATGCCTTGCCTCCACAGAATTACTCATTATTTTTCTAAGTTCTCGGGATACAGTCAGTAGGTCTAAATCCGAAGCTTTGGCTCTGACAGGGTACTGCCCATTAATGGCTTTCCTGCCAGGTGCCTTCCAGTGGCCTAAACAGGACATCAAGTATTTGGGCATTTTATTCCCAGCAAATATGTGTGATTTAGTTAGAGTTCATTTTGACCCCTTAATAAAACGGTTTTCGAGTGATTTGAGTAGGTAGGCTTCATTACATTTATCTATGATTGGGAAGGTTAATGTTATTAAAACTCAACTACCTGTTACAATGTAGATGTCCCCCTCTCTTATTTCAATTTTCAATTTGATAGCATAGCGAAGTCCTTTATTAGGAATGATAAGCGTCCCAGATTACATTTCAATATGTTACTTAGGCCGATTGACCAAGTTGGACTAGGCCTACCTAAGATATTGTTTTATTATTATACATTCGGTCTCAGACATTTGGCCCATTGGTCGCTTACACTCGAAAGAGCCCGTCCCTGGTTTATATTGACCCTTGCCCCTATTTTGCCATTGCAAAGCCTATCAAACTAATCTGAGAAGTTGCACCCCGTTATCTCGCATTTGCACTCGGTATGGACAAAAGTGTCCAGAGAGTTTAATTCAGACATTTATTTAAATATAGCCTTAAGCAAATGGCTGAACCCTAAATGATGTATTAATAAGTCCCCTTTAGTGACTTATTTGACTTTTGTGAGAGGGGTTACTACACTCGGTGACCTATATTAGCGTGGAGTGTTGAGATCTTTTGAAAATTTGGTTCAACATTTTGGGATTCCCAGATCTCAGTTTTATAGATATTTATAGCTGTGCCACATGCTCTTTATTGTTTTTGGGAGTAGCACCCCCTAAAGCGGAAGATACCCTGGGAGGGGTGATTACTGCTTTTGGAAAAGGTCATTAGGCATCAGTTTATTACTTCCTGCTCATTCAGAGTCTGGGGGACGGAGCTTCAAATTCTCTCAAGAGATTATGGGAGAAAGATTTAAACTTGGTATTGGAGGAGGGAGTGTGGACTAGGATTCTAAAAAGACGGCAAGTCTGCATCTAGATATGCAAGGGTTCACCTTATGCAGTTCAAGATTTTACATAGATTTTATTGGACCCCCTCTAGATTGTATTCCATGTCTTTTATTTTGAAAAGTTTAGTTCCTGTTTTCCTAGTCATGTGATGCCCTGTTTTACCTCCCTGTTCATGTGTCTTGTTTTCATTGGTTTATTGTTTAATTATCTCGTTTAGAGTTCTGTTTGTTCATTGGTTTGTTCCCCCATGTATTTAAACCCTCTTGTTTTCCATTGTCCATGGTCAAGTTGTGCGTGTGCGCATCCGTAAGAATAGTAAAACCCAAAATGTTTGACCTTGTGGGGACATTTCATTGGTTCCCAAGAGGAAAACAGCTTATAAATCATACAAAATTATGTTTTTTGAAAATGTAAAAATGAAGAAAGTTTTCTGTGAGAGTTGGGTTTAGGGGTTGTGTTGGGTTTAGGGGTTTGTGTTGTGTTGGGTTTAGGGGATGTGTTGGGTTTAGGGGTTGTGTTGGGTTTAGGGGTTGTTATGTTTAGGGTAAGGGTTAGTTGTTGTGTTAGGGTTGGGTGTTGTGTTAGGTGTTGGGTTGGGTTTAGGGGTTGAGTTGGAGGATGCGTTGGGTTTAGGGGTCACGTTGGGTTTAGGGGTTGTGTTAGGGTTTAGGGGTTGTGTTGGGTTTAGGGGTTGTGTTATGTTTAGGGTAAGGGTTAGTTGTTGGGTTAGGTGTTGTGTTAGGTGTTGTGTTTGGTTTAGGGGTTGTGTTGGGTTGGGTTTAGTGGTCATGTTAGGTTTAGGGGTTGTGTTGGGTTTAGGGGTTGTGTTGGATTTAGGGGTGGTATTGGGTTTAGGAGTTGTGTTATGTTTAGGGTAAGGGTTAGGTGTTGTGTTAGGTGTTGTGTTGGGTTTAGGGGTTGTGTTGGGTTTAGGGGTCGCATTGGGTTTAGGGGTCACGTTGGGTTTAGGGGTCGTGTTGGGTTTAGGGGTGGTATTGGGTTTAGGGGTTGTGTTGGGTTTAGGGGTGGTATTGGGTTTAGGGGTGGTATTGGGTTTAGGGGTCACGTTGGGTTTAGGGGTTGTGTTGGGTTTAGGGGTGGTATTGGGTTTAGGGGTCACGTTGGGTTTAGGGGTTGTGTTGGGTTTAGGGGTGGTATTGGGTTTAGGGGGTGTGTTGGGTTTAGGGGGTGTGTTGGGTTTAGGGGTTGTGTTGGGTTTAGGGGATGGGTTGGGTTTAGGGGTTGTGTTGGGTTTAGAGGTTGTGTTGGGTTTAGGGGTTGTGTTGGGTTTAGAGGTTGTGTTGGGTTTAGGGGTTGTGTTGGGTTTAGAGGTTGTGTTGGGTTTAGGGGTTGTGTTGGGTTTAGGGGTTGTGTTGGGTTTAGAGGTTGTGTTGGGTTTAGGGGTTGTGTTGGGTTTAGAGGTTGTGTTGGGTTTAGGGGTTGTGTTAGGTTTAGGGGTCATGTTGGGTTTAGGGGTTGTGTTGGGTTGGGTTAGGGCCTAAAATCAAAATGTCACTTTTATTTTAATTTAATTGTCCATCATTTAATATCCTCAAAACAGTCACAGAGCACCTCAAAAGAACAACTACTGTTGGTTTTAAACAGTAGATAAAATTGTGTGTCATCAGCGTAGCAATAGTAAGAAATTGTATTTCTGAAAATAGCAACCAGGGGGAGCATTTATAACGAAAAGAGAATAGGGCCCAAAATGGACCCTTGAGGCACACCACACATCAAGGGAGCCGAAGAAGAGGAATACTTCCCAATGCTCACCGAAAAAGTTCTGTCTTTGAGGTAAGAGGCAAACCACTGCAGGGCGACACCCCGAATGCCCACCACACTATCCAAACAATGTAACAGAATGTTATAATCAATTGTATTGAATGCAGTGCTGAGATCCAACAAGACAAGCACAACATGCAATCCAGTATCGAGTGCTTGTAACAGGTCATTCAGCAGTGCAGTTTCAATACTGTGCAAAGATCTGAAAACAGACTGAAATGTATCTAAAATATTAAATGAGATAAGAGATAAGAATTCAACTGACAATACACAACTCTCTCCAAGCCAACCACTAAACATTACAGACCATTTCAGAGCAGATTTTTGTTACTAAGTGACAAACACAATGTTCATGAATAAGGTTTGGCTAGGCCTTTTTATTCTAGTGAAGATACATCTTAATGCTACAGCAAATTCACCAAATTCATTTTCTGTTCCAGTATGATAAAACCCTCGTGTACACAGTGATGTCCATATAAACATGTTTTACGGAGTCTGATGTGGAACAACTTGACTGTCCTGAACCCCTTCTGAACACCTTTGAGATGAATGAGAACAACAATGTCAATAGTTTTAAAATTAAATGCTCAACAATCATAAATGTGTGTAAGTGCTTCAGTTTCCACAAACTTTTTACCATATAAAAGTGTTTTAGCATCACATATTAGTCCGTTGTGATCAACTGATATCATGCACACAATTTAGAATATTTCCTGCAATGAATTTCCTGTAATGTTGTCAGTGCTGCTGGTGTAATGACATACAGACTGAATGACTCTTCTAATGCTGATCTCACTGCTGTAACTCCTCCTAGTGACTGAAGATGGAAACACATCCGGTTTCTAACAGCTCTCTCACAGTGACTCTGTTTCACAGTGTGAATTTGAGATGTCATTTTATTCACATTTCAAACTTTCGTTCCTTTGATTATTTTAATATATTAATTGTCAGGGAGCACACATGTCATGTATGGGGTTATCTTATTGTTCTCTCAGTATCATGTTTTATTGACCCTTGTCACTGCTGGTGATGAGATAACAGCATTATGACCCCCTCTGCAGGTAACATCAAGTAAGTGTTTGTTAACGGCAGCAGAACT
The DNA here is from genome assembly GCF_025860055.1 of Xyrauchen texanus. NCBI lineage: Eukaryota > Metazoa > Chordata > Actinopteri > Cypriniformes > Catostomidae > Xyrauchen > Xyrauchen texanus. The sequence goes on from NC_068323.1 coordinate 3,895,397, forward strand.
CAGCGGAAGAGCTCAGACAGGAACTGCAAGCAGGAAGTTCTACAAGTAAATCTACTGGACACCCAATATTGAGTGTGAATTAAAATGTTTGAAGATATTCAGAGATTTATTAAATCTGCATCAGTGAATGTCATTAAATAGTGCACATAAATGTAACCTAAACATACACAACAGGGGTGTTGGGACAGATAAGGGGATCAGACCCCGGAGGAGAGAAACAGGAAGTGTTCAACAGATGGCTATAAATGTGAGGGCTTTAAAACACAGCCAGCACTCATTGCTTTTCATTACAGACAGACACCACAAATAAAATATGTTTTATGATTTTGTCTTTGATCACCCAGTAGTCCATCTGTCACCTTGTCAGGTTGGGTTTTAAAAATGTCCCGAGGTTCGCACAAGAGTTCAATCTCCTCGTGTGTCATGTGCGACGCTGAATCGTTCAGTGTGATTAATGTTTGTGATAGTTCTATGTTGTTTAATGTTAGTCTTGCCTATGCTGATTGTTTGACCTGTCAAGTGTTAATCGTGCTCTCTTGTCTAGTTGGAGATCTCTCATGTGTCTGTTGGTCTCTACCCGCGTATCGGGAAGTGTGGTTACCTTCAGGTTCGCCTTACGCCTCTCTTCACCGCCCACGAATCGAAGGAAGAGGATTCCTCGTCTCTGCCCCGTGTTGGGAAACACTAGTCCTCCTTCGCCTGCTCTTTGTTCCGCATCACACCAGCTTCAACAGACACTTCCTCACTTCAACAACAAACACACTCCTCCCTCTGGGCGGAATCTGAGATTCAACAAGACAATCACAACATGTGATCCAGTATCGAGTGTTTGTAACAGGTCATTATTGATCTTCAGCAGTGCAGTTTCAGTCCTGTGCAAACATCTGAAGCCAGAAATATCTTAATTATTAAATGCATTTAGATCATAATTCAACTGGCGATACACAACTCTCTCCAACAGCTTTGAGATAAAAAGCAGTTTGGAAATAGGTCTAAAATGAGTAAAGGACAGATGGGTCAAGATGAGGTTTCTTAAGCAGAGGGGAACAACAGCATTTACATTTACATTTATGCATTTGGCAGATGCTTTTATCCAAAGCGACTTACAGTGCAATTATTACAGGGACAATCCCCCCGGAGCAACCTGGAGTTAAGTGCCTTACTCAAGGACACAATGGTGGTGGACCCCACTCCCAGACAAGCTACAGTCTGTCCCCGGTCGAGCAGGGATGTGCAGGATACCGCTAAAAATAAAGGGGCATACATACCAGCGACCTTCTGATTAACAGCCCTGTGCTTTAGCCACTACGCCACCACCTCTCCACACCAGTACATCCAAACACATGTTTAAAACTGGCAGGTACAACTCCATTTACTAGAGAGCTGTTAATAATGCAATAAAACACTTCCTTAACAAGACGAGCTGGAATAACATCTGACTCACAGCTGGAACATGAAGCCTTAGAAACAAGATCACTGGATGAAAACATGTTAACAAACCAGTTGATGAACATATCATGGGGGGAATAACATTCTGATGGCTTAATAAAGACTCGATCGCCAAGATTTTAGTTTTCCAGAGAAAGAACAGGACAAGCAACTGAGAGGGGATTTAACTCCGACACAATTGTCTTAAAGAATCCTCTAGACCTGTTTGCATTATCAGTGATGAGTTTGGAGAGTAAATTTGACTTGACCTCTTTCACTGAACTTTGATTACTGGTTAAACGTGCAATTAGTGATTCATATGAGACCTGGAGTTTATCGTTTATCCACTTTCACTCAACCATACGGCACTCTTGTATGAGAGAACGGGTATAAGCATGAGCAGGAGCTTTCAGTGCACAACAATACAAAAAACAGCAGCAAGACATAGATAATAATAAAAAAAGAAATTATACGTACAAACATACACATACGTAGTGCAAATCTAATACAAATCCGTTATATACAGTACACAAATACAGTATGTTATGTACTGTTTTTTTTCTTTGTATGTAATGCAGAAGAGGATGTGTTGGATAATATAAATAGACTAAACTGTGTATTGCACATCATTATTGTTCAATGGGGCGGCTTTAACTGTTCATGAGATGGATAGGGGGAAAAACGGTTCCGGTGGTCAGTGCTCTGTAGGTCTGGCCAGAAGGCAATGGTTCAGAGAGGTAATGGGCTGGGTGAGTGGGGTACACAGTGATTTTTACAGCCTTTTTCCTCCCTCTGGAAGTGTACAGTTCTTGAAGGGATGCAGACTCATCGTCATCTCGGATGAGGCCGATGACAGTGGTGTCATCTGCAAACTTGGTTGACAAAACCAATGTCATTTGTAAGTTGTGTAAGATACTTGAGAACACACATGCAGTCTTCTCATCTCGAAGAGTTTTCACAAGAATGTCTTGAGAGGGGCCATTATTAAAACAGTCCAGGGAATTACTGGCACATCGGTCAGAGTTGAGCGTGTTTTCATCAGCTGGAAACATTGTCAACAAAAAACGCGCCGCACTTGCTGCAGATCAAGTTGACCGTCTGGTGTTTTTGACAAACAATATGTAGATGTACGAGTGAGTGGATAGTTTCAGAATGACAGTTTGCCATTTTGTGTTTACATAACACATTACGCCGTTGAAGCGTGTTTTCTCATATTACTGATGCACTTCTACTTATATGCAACTTTTGTTACCTCAATTTCCTTGCGTGCACATTTAGGAAATTATATTTGATTTATGAATGATTGTTTAAAACGTTATGCACTTTAAACAAAGTCATGTTATTTCATTTCAATTAAAAATGAATGCTTGATTTGGTTCATATTTGCTTATTGCGCCCTCTTGTGGGCTTAGGAGACAATGCAGTACCTTTTTCCTCTTACATAAAGTAACATCTTTAGAATTCTAATATAATTCGAATATTATTATTATTTCAGTTAGAAATTCGAATTTAGTTTTTCAGCCATTTTGACAGTCCTACTGCAAGACCACAGTGGTACGAGCACAGCATCTCAGGGGCGAGCTTTTTGGGGAACGCGCGCTTCCCCAAAAACTAGAGGGGTCATTTCAGGAGTACCTCAATGTAAGCATGGATGACATCAAAGGAAGTTTGGATGGTGGCACCGTTATTTCTGCTAGAAGATTGCAGATGTGGAGAGACAATATAATGTGTGACTGCATGTGCGTGTTGATCCAATTTGAAGGAAAAACCCAACGAACAAAAGTGAAGCTAGGATTTATAAGCTTTCAGTAGGAGAGTAAATACCCCCTCCTTTGAGATGTTTTAAATGCCAACGCATGGGACACACTGTAAATACACTGTGCAAAATGTGGAGGAGAACATGAGTATGGCAAGTGTGAGGAGGGAACAGAGATTAAATGTTGTAACTGTGGGGGAGACCGTAATGCTGCCTATGCAGGACGTCCCATACAACAAGAAGAGTGCAAAATATAACATATGCAGCAGATGCTACCCGTAAGATAAAAGGCAAAGCAGAAACAAATATAAAAATAGTCATGCAGAATACATACATATAGAAATAATGGGAATGAATGAAGGAATCAGAATTATAAATCTGTGTAAGCCATGTAAAGAAATAAGTAATACTTTTCTAAAAAGAGGTGATGGGTGAGACACAGGGCATTGTGTCTCAAAAAAGTGACTTACAGAGCACTTATTACAGGGACAGTCCCCCCGGAGCAACCTGGAGTTAAGTGTCTTACTCAAGGACACAATGGTGGTGACTGTGGGGATCGAACCAGCAACCTTCTGCTTACCAGTTCAGTGCTTTAGCCCACTACACCACCACCACTCTAATAAGAGATAATGGAAAGAAAAAGAAAAGAAAAGTGTACCATGGTGGTCAGAAGATTGCACAGTGCGAATTAGAGAAAGAAAATAAGACATTTTGAATTTTAAGAAGATTAATAACTCAAGATACAATCGAAGAGTATCAGAAGAGAAGGGCAATCGTAAAAAGGGTGGCAAGAGTTCTGCAGTACAGTTGGGAGAGAGTTTGGAGAATGATTAGGAAAATGAAAGGTATTAATAACTATGAGCAGATCCCTGTAATAGAAGAGAAAGGGAAGATGGCCATTACAAATAAGGAAAAAGCAGAAGTGTTATATTTTGTTGGGTTCCGGCACACATTGGGATAGTGGGGAATGAAATGGCTGATAAATTAGCAAAAAAAAGCATCAAAGAAAAACTTGGTGGGTATTAAAGTACCCCTGGGGAGAAGTGAGGTAAAATCAGAGATTCAAAAGAAACTACATTTATGGCAACATAGGTGGGAAAATAGAAGCACAGGGAGATAAAATTAGCTAAATTAGTAGGAAAATAACTAGAAGAAAGGAAGATGTAATGAGTTCTAGATTAAGACTGGGACACACAGGATTGAATTCAACACTTGTAATAATGGAGAAGCATGAAAATGGTGTGTGTGATGAATGTGATGTTAAGAAACTGTAGAGCATGTGTTTTTATAAATATAATGTATTTATAAATATAATGTTCAACGCAGGAGTCTTTTTAATAACATAAAGGATAGACCAGTAAATGTCACAGACCTCTTGAGTAAGGGTTGGAGAGATTCTCAGACATATAGGGCTGTTTTAACCACTAGAGCACAGGATATAATGTATGGGGGATCGTGATGCTTCTGCCCATCCTGGAGATTGAGGAGCTGAAGCGGGATCTGATCCTCTGGGGTGGGCGGGGCATTACATCCTCATATATATATATATATATATGTGCATATGTAGGTGTAGTGTGTGTGTGTGTGTGTGTGTGTGTGTGTGTGTGGTGTGTGTATATAAAAATAAATAAATAATAATACAAATATTATTAATAAAAAAATACAGATGTATCCCACATGTAAGCTATACAGTAGGTGGCTGTAATACTCTTAAGGAGTGAGCGGCCATTAACAAGAAGAAGAAGAAGATACAAATAGAGTAATAACAAGGGATGCAATGTTTACAATTTTCACTGATGGATCTATAGATCCTGAAACAGGCCGAGCATCAGCAGCTGTATCTGTCCCACACTTACAAGTTAAAAATTGTTAAAGAGTATCTGACCAAGTAGGAGTTTATTCAACAGAGATTGAAGCGATATTATTTATCGAGGCACAAATCTGCAAAAATAATAAATAAATAAATGTAATAATAAAAAAATTAATGTCTTGATAAAAAAATATATAATTAGTTTTAATTAAAATTATTCCTGAATTTATTTTTGTATGACTTTTTTTCCTTTATTTATTATTTTCTGTTTTTATTTTTATTCTTTTAAACTTTTTTTATTCTTTCATTTATTTATTTTTGTATTTATTATTTATGAGTTCATTTATTTTTATATTTATTTATTCCCACATGTATTTATTTCCATATTTAAATATTCCCACATTTATTTATTTTTATATTTATTCTTACATTTCTAATATAATACATTTGATAATGATGTGGGCGGGTCCTGCTTACCATCGGTTTATCGCGTGCTCGATTACTCTTGACTTGTTTTGTTGTGACGTCAGGTCATAGCCAAATCTCGTGTAAACTATAGCTGACGCTGTTTTTAAGGATTTTTGTATTTATTTTGTAATTAGAGATATGTTTTTGAGTTTAATACCCTGTATATAGTTCTTAATTGTGTTGTTTTGTTGTTAATCTTTTTTATTTATTTGTAATATTTTGTATTATTATTGTATTTTTATTTTTTTACTGATTTTATTTCAATTATTGTTATTGTCATTCTGTAATGGATTACTTTGTGATTTTGATACCAAATTAAAAAAATATATATATATAATAATAAATAAAAAAAAACGATAACTGACGCTTCACATATATCTAGAGAGTTGCGCATCTTAGTGAATGAGGTCGATAATCGCGCATCAGATGACTGTTTCATTTAGAGTAGAGGTGCTGATTGATGTTTTAGGAGAGCTGTAAACAGGTGTTGTGCCTAATTCCGACTGCCCGGCTGAAGTCTTCCCCCCTTAGCGTGCACGCGCACAGTACCGCTGTGCTTCCACTAGATGGCAGTAAAATGCGAGAATTTCGTCTTCATTCAAGCCATCCGAAAGTTCAGTTAGGATGATGTTTTACATTTTCCAGTAGATGACAGACTCTGACATGTAATTCAAAGGATTTCAAATGCCATTCCCCTACATCCTTATGATCCTTATTGAAACAGTGTTTCTACACAACAAGTCGATTCTGGTCTCTTTTGTCTGCTATTTGAAAGTGATTTAAGCCTACTGGTAGATTTGATAATGTTATGGGTATTATATCTAAACACTTGTTATTGTACATGTATGTAGTAAAGTTCTGTAATTTGGTCTTGGTGGAAATAAATAATATATCTTTATTTCTACTGCACCTTTCAGATTTTAAGCAAAAAGTTTTTAACAAATGAATAAGAGAAACCTACATAAATGAATGAATGTAAACAACACAAACACACATGAATATCATATAAATATATATATATTCTGTGTACTGACACACGCAGCACTGTTTGTCCAATAACACATTATATTTACTTAAACAGTTTTTCTTCTTGTTGTTTTGTAAATGTTTTAGCGTACAGTAAGTGCACACACACACACACACACACACACACACACACACACACACACACACACACACTCACACACACACACACTCACACACACACACACACTCACACACACACACACACACACACACACACACGTTGGTGCAGCTATCCTTATGAGGACTCTCCATAGACATAATGACTTTTATACTGTACAAACTATAGATTCTATCCTCTAAACCTAACACAACCCCTAAACCTAACCCTCACAGAAAACCTTCTGCATTTTTACATTTTCAATAAAACATTGTTTAGTATGATTTATAAGCGATTTGAATTATGGGGACAATAGAAATGTCCTCATAAATCACATTTATAGCATAATACCCTTGTAATTACTAATTTGTAACCTAAAAAAATGTTCTCATAAACTACATAAACAAGCCCACACACACACACACACACACACACACACACACATCTCACGTCAAACCACATAATAATGGCATTTATTTATATTATTTGAGCAGGCCAGACATAGAAACACAACACAAGGAAAAGAGCATTAAACATGCACAATTACAAAACAAACATGACAGTAAAAAAATAAAAGAATCATAAAATAAATTAAAGCCCGTGTGGATCCTCCCTCATTATTCTGCACGGATGCCCAAATAGTCATAACAATAGGTACAGTGCATTGACTCAAGCAGCACTGTATGTCCCATAACACACGGGATTATATTCACTTAAACACTTATTTTATGCCCAAACATTTAATATATCCCACTTTCAGGAGAAACAGAATACTTATCAACATGTAGAATTCTTTTATTAACAACAGCATTCAGTGTTTGAAGGAAATAACATAATAAATATTAACAATATACAAATAAATAATAAACAAATTTCACAGATAAATATATTGAAGAGAGAGAGATAGAGAGTGAGAGAGATAGAGAGTGAGAGACATATTAGGACATATTATAGTATAAGAAAATCATTATTTAAATGATAATGATCCCCCCCCATTAAACTGTGGCTGAAAGTCTTCGACAGCATCATCAAACCAATACTCCTATATGGCTGTGAAATCTGGGGCCTCAAATCTAAATTAAATTATGAATCTTGGGACAAAAGCCCTGTTGAAATTTTCCACCTAGAATTCTGCAAAAACATCCTGGGAATTCACAGAAGTGCCCCGAGTCCTGAACTGGGCTGGATAAAAAGGAAAAAAGTTACAGTCATGAAACTAGAGTCCCTAAATTGTTTAATATGATTACGTTCATGGGATTCTTCGATGTACCGAATATCACCTCTTTTGCCCACGTCATCGCACCTGATTGGCTGAGTTCTGATTGGCCGAGTCCTGATTGGCCGAGTTCTGATTGGCCGAGTCCTGATTGGCCGAGTTCTGATTGGCCGATTACTCCATCGGCACGGACATGAGGCTTCCGCAGATTAAACGATTGTTTTGTTGTGGGCTAGTTGTTGATAAATATGCTGACATTATTTATCTTTCAAGTCTTATTGAAATAAAAGTGTCGTATGCAGATGCATCATCCAACAGATAATTATGAGAAATACTCATTAATGTAGCTATTATTGGAACAAATACAAAGATTGTATCAAATGTGATATCACTACCCATGTATTTATTATGTATCTCTACATAATACATTTATGTAGACTCATTATATAATTTCACAATGAAGAGTAATAATTGAATATCTTAATTAAAATACAAAATAAACATCAAATCTCAGCCAAAAGAATAGTAATTTTAAACGTAACTAAACTGTGTAATAAAAGCTCATAAACGCGTTTAAATTATTAGAGGGATGATAAAAAAATAAATATACAGATTCAATTATAAAATTAAATTAACGTAGGTTTTCATGAACAGTGTACATACATTAGATGCATAGAAACACACACACACAAAACCAGTTTTTATTCATTGTGTGATCAAATCTACACCACATCTTATATCCTTGTATCAATTATTAATTCATTTAGGATCAAATGTTCGTATCCCCAGGTTTGGCGGCCGCTATGAAGGGTACTCAAAACTCGGTTCCAGATGAATTTGATCATGTGCTTGTCCACAGCATGCATTTCGTGTTTGCTCCAGGCTGTCCTCTTAATGTGACCTGGAGGGGAGAGTAAATCAAGCATTTATCTTAGCATTTCACCAGTGAGAAACACTTGCATTACAACGCATCAACCAGTGCTGTTAACTTGAAGCACTAGTTCTATTGCTACAGAACTGTACTCTAATTTTACATCGTTTACCCAAATGCAACTTTATTGTTCCTGCCATCTTGATTGCAGCTGAAGGATCATGAGACTTGACAATTTATAAGCACCCTGAATGTGTGCAGATTCAAACCGTGTTGTGCTTCTTTAATTTCTCCCATTTTCTCATTTCTTTATAGTAGTTTTACTTTATATATTTGGCGAAACTTATGTTTGTATTATCTTCACAATTTAGACACTTCGTTCAATTGAGTTCTCCATCTCAATGTTTTTCCAATGATGCATGCAAAGCATTGACTGCAAGCCCAAACTTCCACGCAACAGCAGTGAAACAAACACATGAGACTTTAGACCGTTTAAATCTTGCCATTTCATTGTAAAACATACATGTATATGGAGGACTAAACATGCATAAATAATAAATGAATAAATGTAATAATACAAAAATAAATAAAGGAATAAATGTCTTGATAAAACAAATATAATTAGTTTTAATTACATTTATTCCAGAATTTATTATTGTATGACTTTATTATTTTCTATATTTATTTTTAACTTTATTTTTATTCTTTTTAGCTTTTAATTATTTATTCATTTATTTTGCATATTTTTTTATTTATGTGTTAATTTATTTTTTATATTTATTTATTCCCACATATATTTGTTTCCATATTTATATATTCCCATATATATTTATTTATTTATACATGTATTTATTTGTACTTTTCTGTGTGCAGCATGTAAATGAGGGGGGCGGTCCTTGCGGAGCTCCAGTGCATCATTGGTCGAGAGCTCAATAGTACTTATAAGCAGATGGACGTCCCACCTCAGCACGCCCTGACTCGCACAGATTAAGAATATGCAGAGAAACGTTTTGCAGAGAGTTTAACAATCCAGGATGTGCTTCGACATTCATACCAGCATACAGCTCTCCTAAAACATCAATAAGCACCTCTAATCCAAATGAAACAATTATTTGATGCGCGATTATCGACTTCATTCTTATGTCGCGCAACTCTCTAGATATATGTGAAGCGTCAGCTGTAGATTTATATACACACATAAACGATCAGGGAAATGAAGCATGGTTGTATCTTTTACAATGAACAATCATAACAACAGAAAACAATATTATGGATTTGCAGACATCAAAATATGAAGTTATATACACAGAAACAAAAGAAAAGGACAAGGTTAAATCATATCATTTATGAAACTTGCTCATTTAGTGGTTTTGTTGAAGAAACAGCTCCCCATTTATTTTGTTATTGTAGTATAACCAATAAATCTTGAATTGACTTAAGCTCTTGTGTTTTTAGCCCCACAAATATCTATAGTTTACACGCGATATGGCTATGACCTGACGTCACATCAAAACAAGTCAAGAGTAATCGAGCACAAGCTTCAGTCAACAATAAGCCAATGGTAAACAGGCCCCGCCCACATCATTATCATACAAGAGACAGAAATGTAAGAATAAATACAAAAATAAATAAATGTGGGAATATTTAAATATAGAAATAAATACATGTGGGAATACATGTAAAAATAAATGAATGCATAAATAAATAATAAAAAACAAAAACAAATGAAAGAATATTTTTTTAATAAATTTTTTTGAATAAAAATAAAAAGAGAAAATAATAAATAAAAAGATAAAATAATAAATAAAGGGAAAAAAAATCATACAAAAATAAATTCAGGAATAACTTTAATTAAAAACGAATTATATTTGTTTTATCAAGACATTGATCCTTTATTTATTTTCTTATTATTACATTTAAATATTTATGTATTTATTTATTATTTTTGCATGTTTAGTCCTCCATACATGTATGGCTTTTGGTTAGAATTAGGGATGTCCCAATCAAGTATTTTGCGCCCCGAACAGCAAATAAACAACTTTTGAGTGATTAGTTAAAGAGCGCGCATCAAATATAATGTCACGGTACCAAAACTTCAGTATTCAGTACCGATACCAGTTACATTTCACGGTTCTCGATACCACAGCAAAAATATGCTAATATTATAATCAATGAATTCTTAATTTTAACAAGTGAACATAAAACTTTTCAACATGTATTCAACATTTTTTTTGCCGAACTTTTTAAATCAACAGATGTCTTGCTTGTGATACTTTAATTATTATTATTATTATTACAGAGAATAATTATTTTTACTATTAAGTTCAATTTCAGGCATCTAGATGTTATTCTTCCACAGTAAGATTGCAGCCTTTAGCGGTTTAATAAATCACACTAGTGCATGTCATGATTTTAATTTGATTAATTGGTCATTTCAGTGTACAAGAAGGAACCGAGCACGCATTCAAAATAAGCCTGTGAGCATTTTAAAGCAGTCGCGTGTCAGACATACTGTGCGCTGTACCGGATATAGTTGCTGTTTTGTACTAACGGTACTGCAGAAACACTGGTATCCTTACATCTTTTTTATTTTAGTATCGATTACTTTTGACAACACTAATCAAATATGGTACACAAAAAAGCTTTATTATGCATGTGACACGCTAGAAAGGACCTCATTGGTTATCATGCGTCACACACGTTTCAACTTCTTTTCCTTTTACTTTTAATGACGGTTGGCAAACCCACTTGAAGTTGCATTTTCTGCCACCTACTATATGACACCAGTGTGATGGCTTGTGTAAAAAAGGCTCAAGCTTAGGATAGCTTAGGCCGATCAGTAAAAAAATACTGATCCTTCAGCTCGGCACATTCCTAGCTAGAATATTCAATACTCAACCTTAAAAACCATGTTGTAAATAGAAACCTGAAACCGGAGAACGTTTTAGCCATCAGTCAGTCGTAATTAAAATAAACATACCTCTCGTTTTTTGGACACTTGGTCTGCTGGAAGTGTGCCGTCTTCACATACAGTGTGCTGTGGTGATTATACTGTAGTCCAATCTGAAAGTAAGAATTAAGCCAGTCTGAGCGTTAACAAATCTTAGCATTAAACTGACATAAATCAGTTTTTTTTATATATTAGTGCCATTTTAAGTGCAACCAAAATAACAGTCATCTCAAGAACACAAAGTGCAGTGCAGTGTTCCTGGAGACCCAGATGGGATATCAGTGTTCGGGCAGTAATTCGTTACTTGTACTGAGTTTACTTGCAATACTTTCCTTAGTAACTAGTAGTGCAACTAATTACTAATAAAATTTCAGTAATATTACTTTTTGTCACAATTGCTACCAATTTCAAAACCAACAGTCCAATCATCCCTACTCGTAATCGTTGTTGTGCATGCATGTGACGTCACTATTGCAGCAAGCTATCTTAGTCAGAATATGGAAAAGCCTACATCATTCAGCGGCCGAAAATATAGCCATTATTTTAGTCAGGAGAAAAGTTGACAAACACCACTGTCACATGTAAGTTGGGTAATGGTAATAATGCTGCATCCCTTTAGCTCGGAAATCGGATGTTGGACCTGGGAATGATGTCATACCCAAATTGACTGCGTTACAGTACACAACGGTACTAAAGTCGGACAACCAAGATGGACGTGTCAATGCAAATGGCCATACCAGTCGATAAACACATAAAAAGGTGGTATTTTGCACAGATAATGCCGAAGTATCATGCGGTATAGAGGTTGGATAGTACTGCGTTCATGAGTGAGTTTGAGACACAAACACACAGAAGTGCTAATAAACCATATATTCATACTGTTAATGCGCTAAGCAGCCATATTGTATTCTCAAGTCGGATCAAAGACCCTTAGAAGGAGTGAAAACAGAAGGGTTTTTTTTTGGTTGCGCAAACACAATTATAATAATAAACATGATAAAAAATAGCATGTCAATTAAGCATTACTTTTACCGTAGAACTAGGGATGCTAACGATTAATCGATCGATTAATGGTTGTAGCTTATCGTCCACTCAGAGTTGCTGAGAAAGCTAAAATGCCTCTACTTTGGGGTGTGTCAGTAGCAAGTGGGTATAAACTGTTTATTTCATTGCATGGCCAGTTTAAACATCATATAACACGCAATTATACTTACGGAAATGTAGTTGAGGCAGTATTGCCAACTTAGCGACTTTGTCACTATATTTAGTGCCTTTTCAGACCCCTTTAGTGACTTTATCCAAAAACAAAAACGACAAAACTAGCGACTTCTTGGACAAACCTCATCTAGTTTCCAAAACTCGCCGGTACTGCCACACAAGCATGAGGTCTTGCTTTCCCGACGCAAACACAATTCATCATTTAAAACACAAGGTAAAACATGTATGTGATTCCAAAGCATTCCCAAAAGCATTCCCAAAAACCCTATATTACAATTTGTGTAAACTATTACAGAATAATAAAAAAAAACTAAACTAATTTCTCTAAATTAATAAAGTTCAGACAAAGGAAAAAAACTAAAACTAACAGTGTATAGTACCTTCTGGATCAATGTTGATTTCATCAAGACCCCTTGAAATCTGCCAAGCGTCCTTTTTCGAGGGCCAGAAGAATTTTGCTCATTCTGGCCAGCTGAAGGGTGCCCTCAGGTAACCGGTAAAACTGACGATGTACTCTAATGTCATGGCCTAGGAAGTCAGCCAGCTGATCGAGCTCTGTGTTGCTCAGATTGAGAACTTCAGAGAGGGTACCAATCTGTTTCCTCAACTTTGTGGAAGTTAAAGTTTGAGGATTTTTAGCACTGTAAGCACCTGCAAATTCATGGATGCGGTCAGAGCCTCTGAAAAAGGTCATTGCAGCCGGACGTGCAAAGAGAAAAGGGTTCTCATTCAGTACTCCACACCTACTAGCAGGCTTTGAAGGAGACTCTTGCATTGAAGGAGTAACAAGTACTGGAACCTTTCTGCCTCTTTTGCATCTGATCTCTATGCGCTTGAAGTATTGACACAGTTTATTTTCCACAATGAGAGCCATGCTAAAATCCAGATGAGCGTCTGATTGGTTGCTGGAGGTGTATGCGGTCAAAGGCATTTGTGACACTTCCCCTTCTCGTCTACGATTAAAAAGCATAAGCTGAGTTAATGTAACCTTGGCCAGTTTTGACCAATGCTGAGATGATGGCTGTGTTGACAAGAGTTTGCGTAAGACTTACTCAAGTCAAGACCAAATATGATACAGACAAACAGATAGATGGATGGATAAGAGTGATAGATGGATAGACAGATGTATAGAGAGAGAGAGTGAGAGAGAGATAAACAGATGGATAGACAGACAGACATATTGATAGACATGTGGATAGTTAAAGAGAAAGATAGATAGTTATAGACAGATTGATTGATAGACAGACAGACATATATATATATATTAAATACACATACCTCAACTGTATGCCGTGTAATGCCTGAAGTAGTTACAGAACCCCCAGAGCAGTTCTTTATGGCTGTCATGCTGTCATCATCCTTGCACGAAGGCTATAATAAAGTTGTTTAAAAATCATCACTTATCAGACAAGGTCCCCACTACGCTAAACCTGAAGTGTGTGTATTTAACAAATAGGGGTTTATATAGCTTTCCTAACACACTACAGGTCCCCACAAAGTACGTTACACAAGAAACCGTGTGTAAGACTTACTCAAGTCAAGACTAGATAGATAAAGAGACAGACTGAAAGAGAGAGATAGACACTGATAGGCAGACAGTAGTATTTGATTGAAGACATTAATGTTAATGACACTAATCTTTTTCATTGTACAATTTGGGTTCACGTTGTCATCATTGACTAGCCGGCCAAGGGTGGTGTTCTCATGACTTGCATCAATGCTTAAAAAACAAAACATTAACTTTAACATTAACAAACCATAACAAGACACAAATTAGGACATGATCACAGAGAAAATAGATTTTTTTTTTACATGTAAATTTAAAAATTATTAAACGATTTTAAAAACCTACCACCACTCCTTGTTTGGCCAGATGAAGTCAAACATAAAGACAGTATTGTTATTGACCTCTCCTCTGCGTTCAATCATTTCCCCCCATTTTCAACAACAAAATCTCCTTTATTAAAAGGGGGCAATGCAAACACTCCATGACCTGAAATAAATAAATAGTTAATACAATCCCTTGTAGACATTTAACTAATACACTGATGGTTAGCCCACTATAAGGAACTTCTATAATGATGCTTTGTAATATGGAGGCCCAAACCTGCATAAATAATAAATAAATAAATAAAATAATAAAAAAATAAATAAAGGAATAAATATCTTGATAAAACAAATATAATTAGTTTTTAATTAAATTTATTCCTGAATTTATTATTGTATGACTTTATTCCTTTATTATTTTCTATATTTATTTTTAACTTTATTTTTATTCTTTTTAACTTTTAATTATTTATTCTGCATATTTTTTTATTTATGTATTCATTTATTTTTTATATTTATTTATTCCCACATATATTTATTTCCATATTTATATATTCCTATATATATTTATTTATTTATACATGTATTTATTTGTACTTTTCTGTGTGCAGCATGTAAATGAGGGGGCGGTCCTTGCGGAGCTCCAGTGCATCATTGGTTGAGAGCTCAATAGTATTATCAGAAGCAGATGGACGTCCCACCTCAGCACGCTCTGACTCGCACAGATTTAGAATATGCAGGGAAACGTTTTGCAGAGAGTTTAACAATCCAGGATGTGCTTCGACATTCATACCGGCATACAGCTCTCCTAAAACATCAATAAGCACCTCTAATCCAAATGAAACAGTTATTTGATGCGCGATTATCGACTTCATTCGCATGTCGCGCAACTCTCTAGATATATGTGAAGCGTCAGCTGTAGATTTATATACACACATAAACGATCAGGGAAATGAAGCATGGTTGTATCTTTTACAGTGAACAATCATAACAAGAGAAAACAATATTATGGATTTGCAGACATCAAAATATGAAGTTATATATGCAGAAAAAAAAAAGAAAAGCTTTTAGGTTAAATTATATCATTTCTGAAACTTGCTCATTTTGTGGTTTTGTTGAAGAAACAGCTCCACATTTATTTTGTGATTGTAGTATAACCAATAAATCTTGAATTGACTTAAGCTCTTGTGTTTTTAGCCCCACAGATATCTATAGTTTACACAATATATGACCTGACGTCACATCAAAACAAGTCAAGAGTAATCGAGCACAAGCTTCAGTCAACAATAAGCCAATGGTAAACAGGCCCCGCCCACATCATTATCATACAAGAGACAGAAATGTAAGAATAAATACAAAAATAAATAAATATGGGAATATTTAAATATAGAAATAAATACATGTGGGAATAAATAAATGTAAAAATAAATGAATGCATAAATAAATAATAAAAAAAAATGAAAGAATAAAAAATGTTTTAAAGAATAAAAATAAAAAGAGAAAATAATAAAGAAAAATTGAAAATAATAAATAAAGGAAAAAAAGTAATACAAAAATAAATTCAGGAATAACTTTCATTAAAAACTAATTATATTTGTTTTATCAAGATATTTATTCCTTTATTTATTTTTCTTATTATTACATTTATTTATTTATGTATTTATTTTGTATTTTTGCATGTTTTGTCCTCCATAAGCTCCGGTCTCTTAATCTCCCGCCACGCGCTGCCCAACGTTTAGCAAATTAGTACACACTACACCACGCGCAATAAACAAGTAAACACTTTAAATTATATACCGACATACAATTTAAGTTTATTTATAGTATATTTGACACATTCAAAGAACAACATTTTATAAAAATTCAAAACTCCATTAGGTCATGTAATTTAACAATCTTATGAATAATTCGAACATTTGATGTCTTTTTATCTTATTTTTTTATCGAATATAACATTAAAAAAAGAGACTAATTACCTGTAAGAATTGATTAATCCCGTTGATTGACACCGAGAAACGTTGGTTTTCGTCATGTGATTTAGCGATTTGCGCATGAGCAGTTGGTGAAATGTGTGTCATTGTGTGTTACGTCACAAGTGTGCTTACGGGTGCACTTCCGCGACCATACTATAGGGGCGCTAAATGACACACACTTACACACGGAAATCAGGTACATGCTCATTGTGGGGATTTAGAAAAAAAAAAAAACTGCACTAGGCATACCAGCAACGCCTCCTATGGCTATTAAAAGCAAAACATTGTGGGGACCGGGGATCTGGTCCCCACAATGTTTTTGGTCCCCACTTTGTGAGTGTGCTAACATGATGAGGACCCCACCATGTAATAAAAACAAACACACACACACACACACAAACAAACGTTGGTCATTAGACATAATGATTCTATCCCCTAAACCTCATAAGAAACTTTCTGCATTTTTATATTTTCAATAAAACATAGTTTAATATGTTTTTTTAAAGCTATTTAAATTATGGGGGCAATAGTAATGTCCTCATAAAGGGGGCTCCAGGCGGGCTTTAATTTTTTTATGATTCTTTTATTCATTTATTTTTTTACTGTCATGTTTGTTTTGTAATTGTGCATGTTTAATGCTCTTTTCCTTGTGTTGTGTTTCTATGTCTGGCCTGCTCAAATAATATAAATAAATGCCATTATTATGTGGTTTGACATGAGATGTGTGTGTGTGTGTGTGTGTGTGTGTGTGTGTGTGTGTGTGTGTGTGTGTGTGTGTGTGTGCACTTACTGTACGCTAAAACATTTACAAAACAACAAGAAGAAAAACTGTTTATGTAAATATAATGTGTTATTGGACAAACAGTGCTGCGTGTGTCAGTACACAGAATATATATATTTATATGATATTCATGTGTGTTTGTGTTGTTTACATTCATTCATTTATGTAGATTTCTCTTATTAATTTGTTAAAAACGTTTTACTTAAAATCTGAAAGGTGCAGTAGAAATAAAGATATATTATTTATTTCCACCTTTTAGCAGGACACTGCCAGTGGCGCCCCCAGAACATTTTAATAGGGGTGGCCAGTGGAGGCCACAGCAAAATCTTGGGGTGGCACCAAAAACAAACAAAAAATTCTGTGTAGTGTGTTATACTTGTTAACATCTGTTTCTGGTTAATGTAACAATATGACTTTAAAGCCGCAGTCCAGAACTTTTTTTGGTTCAAAATTTTCCAAAATCAATTTGTCGTGTGTGAAAATGCAGCCGGTGTCGAATCGTTTGTTGCCTCTTCTTACAGCAGCTGGAATGTAATTAAACTTCATTTTGATGGCGGTTTGTAATCCAGCAAGTTCAAAACAACTGTAATATAATAATAGCCCCTCTCCACAGTAATTATTAATAGCATTTGGAATTTAGGTTTGTAGACATTTCTATTTAGACTCTTCCAGCTCTACTACTAGTACTCATAATTCAATGTCAATAATACAACTTTAAAAAAAATATATATTTGTTGAAATGCCATTTTCTTTATGAATGAACGATATTAATACAGATACTGATGTCTATGAAATTGCTTTTTTAAAACATTAATGATAGACATTCAACATTACAGTATAATTGAAAGCTATATAAATTTCAACATGTATTAGGCTATGGAAAATAACAACTTTTAATTTAAGTGAACTGAAAACAATCTTCACATAACCCATTAGAATAAATGTTGTGTTTACCTGCGGCCTTCCTACCTGTCTAACAGATAGGGAATATACATAGAAATTGAATAAAGTTATCAAACATTCTGCCCTGCATAAATAAATTATATATAGATTAATTATTATTAAAGCTGTGTTGTGATTTAAATGTTTATTGCAGTAAGCTCCACTAGGAGGCGCTACTGGCTTTTGTATTCTTAAGCTCTGCTTGATTTTACGGCAGTTGAAAAGTTGTAATGTTGTTGACAAATACTTGATCGACACTGTTCTCTGTTCTTGACAAAATCCCGTTAATAAACCGTTGAAGACTACTTTCAGGAATCCGTGAATTCATGACAAAATCTACCTTTGTTCTTTTATTAACATTAATAACAGACATCACAGCAACTGGTTTATTAGGCTACTGTGACTTTAAGATCTGCCGCTATGTGGTGGTCCATAATGGTGTTATTAATATTGCAATGGAACGCCAGAAGTTTGATTGCAAATGGACAGGAATTTAAGAACTTTATATTAAAACAAAAAGATGCCCAGATATAATATGTGTTCAGGAGTCTTGGTTGAAACCATGTCTTAATTTTACATTACAAGGATATATTGCAATACGTAGAGACAGACCAGGTGGAAATGGAGGGGGGATAGTAACTTTCATAAAACAAGATACAGGATAGTTGAGATTAATCAGGAACATGAGGTAATGGTAGTTGAAATATGGGAAGGAACAGAAAGTATAAAAATAGTAAATCTTTATAATCCATGTAAGAAACTAAATATAGGAGATTTGGAAAAAATAGATGAGAATGGTAAACAAAAGATGGTATGTTGTGGAGATTTTAATTCTCATAATACATTGTGGGGGAGTGAAAATACAGATCATAATGGATTGATAGTGGAAGAAATGTTAGATTTAAGAGGATTAGTGTGTATAAATGATGGGTCAGGCACCAGAATTGATATAGGAAGTGGAAAGATGTCAGCTATCAATTTAACTTTGGTATCAGATAATTTAGCAAGGAAAAGTACTTGGAAAGTAATAACTCACAATAACATAGGAAGCGACCATTTTCCAATATTATGTAAAATAGGAATAGATATTCAAAAAGAAAAGGTAGAGAGAATACAAAGATGGGCATTTAAAAAGGTAAATTGGGAGCAATTTAAGGAGATTTGTGAAGAATATTTGGAGGGGTTTTTGGGTGTAATAGAGGATGTAGATGAGTTGAATAAAAATATCTGTAATGCAATACGGAGGGCAGCAGTAGAAGCAATAGGAAAAAAGAAATCAGGGAAAAGGTAGTTCCTTGGTGGAATGAGGAATGTAGTGAGGCAGTTTATATAAGAAATAAAGCACTCAGGAAAGTAAGAAGAAGTATTAATTTTAATGATTTAATAAACTATAAAAAGGCACAAGCAAAAGTGAGGCGTGTAATAAGAATAGCAAAGAGGAAATATTGGAGGGAATTTTGTGAAAGTATTGGTGAAGATGTTGAAATAAACGAAATATGGGGGATGATTAGAAAGATGAGTGGAATACAGAGATATAGTAGCATACCAGTTTTAACAGACAAAGAAAAATCAGCAGTTTCAGATAAAGAAAAAGTAGAAGTATTAGCAGAAACATTTATGAAGGTGCATAGTAATGATAATATTCCTGAGGAAATGAGAAAATATAGGAGACAACGCATTAGAGAAAACCCTAGAATTTTAGAAAAAAGAGGGCATTCGGGTAGTGTAATAGAGGCTGAGATTACAATGTATGAAATGAAGAGAGCACTCTCAGGGGTAAGAAAAACTTCTCCAGGAAAGGATGAAATTTGTGTAGAGTTGATAAAAAATGTATCAGAAACATCATTAAAGATAATTCTAGGATTGTTTAATAAAGTATGGGAAACAGGGAAACTTCCTTCTGAGTGGAAACATGGGGTCATAGTGCCAAACCTCAACCAAGCAGCTATAGGCCAATAGCATTGACATCAAACTTATGTAAGCTTATGGAGAGAATGGTAATGTCAAGGTTAGTATATTTTATTGAGAAAAAGGGCTTATTTTCACAATACCAGAGTGGTTTTAGGAAGGGGCGCAGTACTATGGATTCTGTAGTAAGTCTGGAAGCAACAATAAGGAAGGCTCAAGTAAATAAAGAGGTAAGTTGGAGTGTTCTTCGATATAGAGAAGGCTTACGATATGTTGTGGAAAGAGGGTTTATTAATGAAACTTGATAAAATGGGAATTACAGGAAAGATGTATGATTGGATCAAGGATTTCTTATTGAATAGGACAATACAAGTTAGAATTGGGACAACATATTCTCAAATATACTCTATAGAAAATAGAACTCCCCAAGGTAGCGTATGTAGTCCAATACTTTTTAACATTATGATTAATGATATTTACACACAAATTGACACAGGAATAGGGAGATCACTGTATGCAGATGATGGCGCAATATGGAAAAGGGGAAGAAATGAAATATTTGTAGTTAAAAGTCTGCAGGGGGCAGTAAATAAAGTAGAAAACTGGGCAAATGAGTGGGGTTTCCGGTTCTCAATTGCAAAAACGCAGGTAATTTGTTTCACAAAAAGGAGAAAAAACATTAAAGTAAGTATAAAAATGTATAGTCAGGAATTGGAACAAGTTAAAATGTTAAGATTTTTAGGTATGTGGATGGACTCTAAATTAACATTTGGTATTCACATACAAAAGCTTGTAGACAAATGTAAAAAAGGAATAAATGTAATGAGGTGCTTGGCTGGGGTTGAGTGGGGAGCAAGTAGACAGTCTTTAAGAAGAATATATAGCTCATTAATAAGACCAGCAATAGATTATGGTAGTTTGACATACTGTTCTGCATCAGAAACATGGCTCAAAAAGATCGAGGTAATTCAGACTCAAGCTTTAAGGATCAGCTGTGGAGCATTTAGAACATCTCCAGTACCATCAATCCAAGTAGAGATGGGAGAAATGCCACTAGAAGTCCGTAGGAGAAAGCTAAGAAAGAGATACTGGTTTAATATAAAAGGACATGATGAAAGACACCCAGTTAAAAAAGGTACTGGGAAACTGTTGGGAGTATGAGTATGGGAGAATAAATAGTTTTGGCTGGGTAGCAAATAAGGAGGCACAGGAAATGGGTATAACCGAGATAGAAGTTTCTCCTTCTGTTATAATTTCATCTATACCCCCTTGGATATATCCAATGCCAGAAATAGACTTATTCATACACAAGGAGATACACAAGAAAGAACATAATTTGCCATTAAAAGTAATCATTCAACAATATATATAAATCAAACATACAACAACATGACTCGGATATTCACAGATGGATCAAAAGATCCAAAAACAGGTAGAGCAGCTGCTGCAGTATATATTCCTCAGTACAATATTAAAATATCAAAAAGAGTAACCGATCATATATTTGTTTTTACAACAGAACTGATAGCCATATCATTAGCCTTACAATGGATAGAAGAAAAGCAGCCTAATAGTAGTGTGACATGTACAGACTCACAATCAGCTTTGTAAAGTTTAGAAAGTGGAACATCTTTAGCAAGACAAGATATTTTAAATGAAATATTACAGAAATGATATAGCATAAAGCACATGGGTGTAAGGGTGAGTTTTTTATGGGTACCAGCCCATGTCGGAGTAAAGGGGAATGAGGAAGTTGATAAATTGGCAAAGAAGTCATTGAAAGATCCTGAGATCAACATCAGAGTAAAGATGAGTAAAGTGGAAATTAAGGGGCTGATTGGGACTGAAGTAAAAAAGAGGTGGCAGAGGATATGGGACAATGAAACAAGAGGAAGACATATGTATAGTATACAAAGAAATGTGGGGGTGGAAAGAACAACTGTTAATAATAGGAAAAAGGATATGATAATGACAAGATTACGTATTGGACATACAACATTAAATCAAAGTTTACATAAAATAGGTAAACATGAAAGTGGTAATTGCGATAAATGTGGATATCCAGAAACAGTAAATCATATATTACTAGAATGTATAGCATACAATAGACAAAGACTTGAATTAATCCAGTCACTAAAGGATAGGGGTGTAAACAATTACTCACTTAAGGAAATATTAGGAGAAGGAACAGATTATATAATACATGAGAAAGTATTACAATTTTTAAATGATACTGATCTGGTAAAAAAATATATAATTCTTCTTCTTATTATTATTATTTTTATATATATATATAAACAAGTGTATTCTACCAATTAGTGCTCCATACTCCAATCCAGTGGCAGACAATGCACCTTTAAGTTGGTTTGCCAACCGCCATTTAAACAGAAGTAGAAGAAGAAAAAGAAGATCGAGTATGAATACAAAGAAATAGCAAGCTTTGGTTGGTTAGTAGGGAAGGAGGCAAACAGCTTGGGATTGAAAGATTATTTAATAGCCCCCTCTGTTCCAATACCAGCAATTCCTCCTTGGATGTATCCCATGCCATTAATTGACTTACAAATACATAAAGAAATAAATAAATCAATTAGCATATCAACTGAATTAGTAGTTAAACAGTATGTAAATCGAGAGTACTATTCAGTATTACAGGTATTTACAGATGGGTCAAAGGAACCAGAGTCTGGAAGAACTGCAGCAGCAGTATTCATTCCTACATTTAATTGAAAAATTACAAAAAGAATATCGGATCATGTATCGGTATTTACTACTGAATTAATTGCTATCATATTAGCACTACAGTGGATTGAAGAAGTTCAACCAGCTAGAACCGTGATATGTACGGATTCAATGGCTGCTCTTACTAGTCTTATGAGTGGAAAATCTGAATCTCGGCAAGATTTAATATTTGAAGTTTTGCAATGTTTATTTAGAGCAAGGCAGTTAGGGATACTGGTATTTTTTCTCTGGGTGCCTGCACATGTGGGTGTGGATGGTAATGAGGAGGTAGACCGGTTGGCAAAGAAAGCATTAAAACATGCACAAATAGAAATGAATGTATCACTAAGTAAATCAGAAATCAAGAGATTAATAGCAATTGAAATTAATAAAAGATGGCAAAAGATATGGAATAGTGACTCTAAAGGAAGATATCTTTATCAAATTCAAGAACAGGTTGGAAATGAGAGGAAAAGATATGGAAATAGGAAAAAAGATGTCATTATTACAAGGTTAAGAATTGGTCACACTGCATTGAATTATAGTCTTTATAAAATAGGGAAGTATGATACAGGAAACTGTGATAAGTGTGGGGATTTAGAAACAGTGCAGCATATTCTTTTAGAATGTGCTGCATACGAATGGGAGAGACAACAGTTAATTCAAGAGCTACAATGGATGGGAGTTGATACAATTTCAATAAGAGTATTGTTAGTAAATGGGTCAAGACAATCAAGAATTCACGAATTAATATTTAGATATTTAAATAAAACAGGAATAATAAATAGAATTTAAATTTTATTTTATTTTTTTTCTCTCTCCTCTCGTTTCTTCCAAAGCCAAGTATACTCCACACTCCAGATCAGTAGGTGGCGGGAATGCACCATTTATGTTGGTCTGCCAATCCGCCGTTAAATACCAGAAGAAGAAGAAGATTATCGGAGTCTTTTGTGTTTGGCTTCAAACGTGTATACATGATTATATGTAAATGTTCTGGTTGATCTTTGATAACATATAAACAGATGTATTATGGATCGGATTAATGAGTGATCACAGTCGGTTTAAAGTCGCTCTGTTGGGGTTTATTCGGGTTTTGTGTCAGTCGGGTGCAGGTGGGTGCGGTTCAGAAAAACATTCACTCGACAGAAGAGATTCAGACCTTTAATTGCGATTAAATGTCTTTTATCAAGTCCAAACTTCAAACTGCAATTAACAACAATATGAAGAACACGTTCAAAACCCTTCTGTTCATATCACTCTTGTGCGGTAAGTGTTCATTTATATTTATCAGTACTTTCACTTTCACTTCAATAATATTCACACTTACTGATATTCTCATATTTTATTATTATAAAATATGTTTCACTAAAGCATTTGTCTTAAGACGGCTATTTATATCTTCAGCTTTAGTGTGACAATAGGAAATATAAATGTTAGACTCCCAAAGATTACTTTTGCAAATAGAAAAGATTAGAAAAGAAGAACCAGGAGCCCTGCAACAGATGTCATGGTCCCAAAAGAGACCCCCACTGAACATTACATAAGTATGAGATTACATAAAGTAATCTTTCCCGGTCTCGACTCCTGCTCAGATTGGGTCTCTTCCACGACTGGTTAAAGTGGCTCTGACCGCACAGATAATGACAGTTTTGGAGTTTGTGCTTTTTTACATGTCACGCTTCCGTATTATATTAACTTTAATTTGACATACTCCAGACAGGAATTGGAAGCATTTTCACAAATGCGCAGTACAAATGTGGAAAATCGCAATATAAACCAAACTGTGAGATATTTGAAAGATTGGTCTGAATGACGGGTCTCTGATTTTTGTTTTCTAGGAGTGATTGGTGCTGAGACTGTTGAGTCGGTGACGGTGATGGAGGGAGATGTTGCTACTCTAAACACTGATGAAATACTGAACGAGGATTGGATAAATTGGTATTTTAAAGCTGATAAGAACATGCGCATCGCACAGTTCAGAAGAACAGAGATGATGGCACTGACATTTGACCTTGAAGATGGGAGATTCAGCGGGAGACTGCTGGTAAACACACATTCGGGATCCCTGACCATCAAGAACTCCAGGATAAAGCACTCTGGAATATATGAACTCCACATCAGCAGCAGAACAGACGTATACAAAACTTTCAATTTAACCGTCACCAGTGAGTATGAATCAAGTGCTCACACTGCCTGTTGCCTATTATATACACTGCTTGGAACATATTGTGAGGAAGAAAAATCTTTCACAGATAGATTGCATCAAGGTTAGACTTACGGGTTAAATAGGTTTGACCTTAGTTTTTCGGAGCATGCACATAACTCTGAGGCCTACAGCGGTCCGATTGTTGTGTATACATGCTGGATGGAACCGAGCTACAATTGCATTATCTAGGTCTTTTAGTTCGATTTCAGTCAGACTAACACATGTACGTGACATGTTAACATGTATTAACTAAGACAAATTATTGCTATAGTACGACTGAAATCAAAAAGTCAATGTAAAGTAGTAGGGCTGGGTATCGTTCAAAAAATTTTGATATCAATACCGATTCCTAAACTATACTTTTTTCGATGTTATTTTTATGTCATAAAAAAAAAACTTTGCAGGAAAAGACGGACACCGATATTTCCGCTGGTTGGACGTTAGGTGGTACTATGGGATAATTTTCGGTAAACGTGGTTAGGCTTAAGCTTACACAATAAAGCAAGACACCTTGAACTTTGAACTTTATTTTTTATTTATTTTAACTAAAAGTTCAAATGAAACTGGAAAAAAATAAGTGTATTTAAAATGTGTTGTTCAGTTTTTTGAAAGATGTCTTTACTACAGTTGTGAACATCTATCTGGCAAAGAAGCTTCATCCGTGCATTCTCTACCCGTCGGGTATTTCCTTATCTGGAAAAATATATCATGTGTATGAATAAATTAGTTTTGTTCCCTCCTTCATGATATATATATATATATATATATATATATATATATATATATATATATATATATATATATATATATATCACACACACACGTAACCACCTTTCCATTTACCGTCAGCCAAGTATCTGTCTAAATATGCAGGTGGAAAATTACACAAATGAAGACATAAAACAATTATAAATGTAAAAATAATAATTATAATGACGATAGTAATCACTGAAATATAAATAATGGTTCAATGTGAACTTTGTATTATTTTACAGGCTGCAGAGTTGCGTTCACAAAGAATTGCTCTGTGAAAAAAAGTTAACTGAACTCAAAGCACCTCCTGAACTGAGATATCTGAGGTCATTTGCAGCACTCATAAATAATAGAAAATAAAAATCGGAAGTCAGAAACAAAGAGTGAGATCCTTAGATGCACGTGTTCAACGAGACTGTACACCTCTGTATCAACACGTCATATACAGTGCATCTGGAAAGTATTCACAGCGCTTCTTTTGTTATGTTACGGCCTTATACCAATATTGATTAAATTCATTATTTTCCTCAAAAATCTACAATTCAACAATACCCCATAATGACAACGTCAAAGAAGTTTGTTTGAAATGTTTGCAAATTTATTACAAATAAAAAATGAAAAACAAATCATGTACATAAGTATTCACAGCCTTTGCCATGACACTCAAAATTGAGCTTAGGTGCTTCCTGTTTCCACCGATCATCCTTGAGATGTTTCTACAAATTGATTGGAGTCCACCTGTGGTAAACTCAGTTGATTGGACATGATTTGGAAAGTCACACACCTGTCTATATAAGGTCCCACAGTTAACAGTGCATGTCAGAGCACAAACCAAGCCATGAAATCCAAGGAATTGTCTGTAGACCTCCGAGACAGGATTGTTTCAAGGCACAGATCTGGGGAAGGGTACAGAAACAGTTCTGCTGCATTGAAGGTCCCAATGAGCACAGTGACCTCCATCATCCGTAAATGGAAGAAGTTTGGAACCACCAGGACTCTTCCTAGAGATGGCCGCCCTGCCAAACTGAGCGATTGGGGAGAAGGGCCTTAGTCAGGGAGGTGACCAAGAACCCGATGGTCACTCTGACAGAGCTCCAGCATTTCTCTGTGGAGAGAAGAAAACCTTCCAGAAGAACATCCATCTCTGCAGCACTCCACCAATCAGGCCTGTATGGTAGAGTGGCCAGACGGAAGCCACTACTCATTAAAATGCACATGACAGCCTGTCTGGTGTTTGCCAAAAGGCACCTGAAGGACTCTCAGAACATGAGAAACAAAATTCTCTGGTCTGATGAAACAAAGATTGAACTCTTTGTCTTTGTCCTGAATGGAAGCGTCATGTCTGGAGGAAACCAGGCACTGCTCATCACCTGGCCAATACCATCCCTACAGTGAAGCATGGTGGTGGCAGCATCATGCTGTGCTGATGTTTTTCAGTGGCAGGAACTTTGAGACAGGATTGAGGGAAAGATGAATGCAGCAATGTACAGAGACATCCTTGATGAAAACCTGCTCCAGAGCACTCTGGACCTCAGACTGGGGTGAAGGTTCATCTTCCAACAGGACAACGACCCTAAGCACACAACCAAGATAACAAAGGAGTGGCTACAGGACAACTCTGTGAATGTCCTTGAGTGGCCCAGCCAGAGGCCAGACTTGAACCCGATTGAACATCTCTGGAGAGATCTGAAAATGGCTGTGCACCGACGCTCCTCATCCAACCTGATGGAGCTTGAGAGGTCCTGCAAAGAAGAATGGGAGAAATTGCCCAAAAATAGGTGTGCCAAGCTTGGAGCATCATATTCAGAAAGACTTGAGGCTGTAATTGGTGCCAAAGGTGGTTCGTTTTTTTATTTTTAATAAATGTGCAAAGATTTCAAACAAACTTCTTTCACGTTGTCATTATGGGGTATTGTTTGTAGAATTTTGAGGATATAATGAATTTAATCCATTTTGGAATAAGGCTTAAACATAACAAAATGTGAAAAAGTGAAGCGGTGTGAATACTTTCCGGATGCACTGTAAATATATATATACACAGCTTTTCTGTCATATGTACTTAATAATATAATAAAGAGTGTTTCTTCAAATGCATGTCTTTGTGTCTACAGGCAAATTATTTGTTATAATAATAATAATAATAGTCTACTAATAATAATAATTTTTTAGATTAATGGGAAAATGAGCCAAATATTGTCATGACATCATCAAAGGCATCAGCTATTGGCGATCACTCTGACCATCATTGATCCCGAGATCATGATCTGTTTGCTCAACCCGATTGTGCATTTCTCTCTATAAATTATCAAAATGTTCACTCTTGTTCCATGTTCGCTCGCTTTGTGCGTGCGCTTGTAAAATGTATATTTTAAAGACACGTTATTATAGTTTAGTATTTCTCTGTAATGTAGAACAGTGTTGGTGATGTTACTGATATCTTTCTCAGCGCTGGAACTCAAACCATTTTCTGCAACTAGTGTTTTTCCTTGATGCCTAAACAGCCAAATCACCAGCACTTTTAGATTTGGCACATCTAGCATGCTACATGCCTATCACTGATGTTGACGAGATTAACCCCTTAGATATCGAAATTTGGTAAAACTCGATACCCAGCCCTATAAAGGAGAAATTCAAGACAGTCGAGGGACTCAAACAACTTAAAACAAAACTTTTAAAACTGGCTAAACTTCTCACAGATTCTGCAAAGGAAATGGAAAGTTATGAGCACAACTGTAAACATTTAATTTCTTAATCTTGACCCTGTTTGTTCTCCAGGTGTGTCTGAAGCAGAGAAAGATGAAATAAAGACATTGATTAAGACGGAGGGAGATTCTGTCACTCTACACACTGAAACTGCAATACAGACCGATGATCTGATACTGTGGAGGTTTGGAGATGAGGGCATCATCGTAGCTAAATTCGATAGAGATGGGGACAACAGGACCTCATCAAGTGTTGATGGACAAACTAAAATGGTCTCAACATATTATGTAGCTCATGAGAGACTGCAACTGGACAAAGAGACTGGATCTCTCACCATCACACACAGCAGAACCACAGACACTGGACTTTATAAAGTAAAAGTCAGCAGCAGCAGAGAGACCATATACAAGAAATTCAGTGTTTATGTCAGAGGTGAGTAACTCATGTCTTTCTGTATTTATAGAAATCAGAACTCTGAATGATTAAGAAAATTACAATTATTTTTCAAATGTGTGTTTTATAGATCACAGTGGCCAATTCGTTTACATACATGCTACAGCTAAAGATGCGGGTCTGTCTCCAGGTTCGGTTTCGGGAATTGTTGTTGGAGTTCTGGGTGTCGTGGCTGCTGTTATAACTATGATTTACAG
Organism: Xyrauchen texanus; assembly: GCF_025860055.1. NCBI lineage: Eukaryota > Metazoa > Chordata > Actinopteri > Cypriniformes > Catostomidae > Xyrauchen > Xyrauchen texanus. The sequence goes on from NC_068323.1 coordinate 3,924,698, forward strand.
TTACCGCAGGATCTCTGAACTAAAAAAACAACTGGATGAACTAAAACAAAATGGTAAGCATTACTTACAGATGATTTTGTCCTCTTTATTGTTAGTAAGCACATTTAATACAACATTTTGACTCGGGGCACAAGCTGAATAATTGGTTAAGAGCTAACGATTAATCGTTGAATAGTCGAATAATCGTTCTATAATCCTAAAACTAGTCGATTATCAAAATAATCGTTAGTTGCAGCCCTAATCTCCTTCATTTTCACTAACAGAAGATTCAATTATTAGAGCTATTAGCTTAAATATTGTTCTTAAGGATAATATAACAATGTATTGCAATTGTAAGTATTTTTAATATTAGGCAATGAATCATATTTAGTTTGGTACAGTGTTATTCTTAATGTGCACTTTTCCATGTGTATTTACACCACAGTACCTTGTGTTATATTATCTATGCATTAATACAGACATTATAAAAACACTAGTTGACTTTGGGAATAATAGTCAGTTTGGAATATACTCATAGTAAAATACATGTGCAAATATAAATGGGACGTATATTTATGCAACCGCTCTCTTTACTCGTCTCACTCGCAAAAAAACACAGTTTATATACTCAGAATGTATCAACACCATGGAAGGAACATAATGAAAAAAGTTATGCCAAATTAGGTAAATTTAATGTTTTAACAGCGTTAAATATATTCATCTCTAACAGCTGAAGGTGCGGGCATGAGACTGGTATAGATGTTTGCAAAACAGCAAAATTTTTTTGGAAGTTTGTCTCACAAAATGGAACAGGCCAAACATTTGTCTCTCGCAGGCAGAATGTGGCTGATGTATTCATCTGTGTGATGTCACAATGCTCTGGAACAATTGAAAGGGTCCTCCTTCCCGTTGTTAGTTTTCTTTCCTTACTCCTTGTGTAGGTGTAACATCACACACAATGTAATCTGCATGAAATGTCAACATTTCTCTTTGTATTTTCAAACAGATTTGTCAGCAATACGGAGTGAATCAGAGACCACATCGATGCCTTTGTGTGAAGCGGCAGCTAATGGAGTGACGGAGGGAACAAGATCTATTTCATGAGTTGAGACTCTCTGTAGGTTACAATAATGTGACAAGGAGTTCAATCGGGCTAATCAGCCGAGGAGAGGCCAAGCCGGATGTGGTTTAGGTTCTGAAGAACTCGACCTGTGGATTATTTACATTTATCCATTTGGCCGACACTTTTATCCAAAGCGACTTAAGGCAGGTGCACACTGTACGATGTTGGCCACGAATCTGCCGTCTGAGACAAATTTCGAGAGTCCTGCAGGATTCTCTCATCAGGGCAAAATCGTCAATCTTACATCGTTCAGTGTGACATGTTCACAGAAGTTCTGGCAGTGTTTGAGTGAAACTGTAAAACTTCAGAAATATGAAAGCATCATTCTCTGAATTAAATAAATACAGACCTTACAAAACGAAAATAAATAAATGAATAAATTAGGGCTGTCGATTTAATGCGTTAATTCAGCGCGATTCATTTTACAAAAAGTATCGCGTTAAAAAAATTCACGCAATTAATCACAAGACCGTAATAAGGAAGATTTCTGAGAAATGCTTGTAGTACCACCTGTTTACTCCAGAGGGCAGTAAGTGAAATTTCAGCTGTATGAGCAACACAGTCAGGGTTGCCAGATTGGGCGGTTTTGCAATCTTTTTTGCGGACAAAAATGGGTTTGGGCGGGTGGATAAAAATTGGGCTGGTTTCGGATCAGTTCGGCGGGTTTTTGTACCCAAAACATCGGTACTTCAGATCCTTCTTTCGGCGACTCAGAGTTCAGTAGCCCACTCTCACTCACTCACTCACTCTCTCACACACACACACACACACACACACACACACACACCCACACCCACACCCACACCCACCAGGTCTGGCTGACGTGCCCCCTAAACTCACAACAGACACTCCCTCCCTTCAGCTCACGACACGCACGGATGGGCTAAGTCTAAGGTCGATGTACTTTTGCGTCCATTCCTTTTTCCTTTTTTAACTCCTAATTGAATAATGAAAAACGTGCTTTCTTCTTTATTCGTTTTTAGACTGGTGAAACGATATTCACAAACTTATTTTCCTTATATAGGCCTACAATGCTTATATTTAACTTAACATATAAAAAGAAAGCCTAAAACTAAAACATTTCAAAAACTGTAAAATGTTAAGTTATATAAAAATAAATTATTTTATGATACACATATTACTGTCTTAAGTGAACTCATTTATAAACGCCATTAATAATTGTCATTATTATTATTAGCCTAAAAATCACCCACAGCCTAAATCACCTCTGTATTGTTCCAGAGACATGCTCTTCTCATTCAGCACTGCGGGAAAAATATAATTTCCTGGTTTGGCCTTAGAATACCAGTAAAATCGACATTTTCCATATTAATTTGTGAATATTTTAAATGTTTAATAAAGGGGCAAAAAGTCTTAAACAATACGTCAAGATTTATTTTTTTATTTATTATACAAAAATAAATATTTATTATATATTTATTTTATTTATTATACAATATATATATATATTTTAACTGCAGCATTTGCAGTTCAAATTCAAATTTTGGTGTTCAACTTTGCGTTTTAAAAATACAACAACCGTTAATTTTTGATTACAGGTTAAAAAAAGGAAAAATGAATGGACGCAAAGTACACGGACCAATGGGTAATTTTAAAAGTCGTTAATGATTATCATGTGTTTAAACGAGAAACCATAGCGAGAAACAAGCCAATACAAATTTGGGCGGTTTTTTGTGCATTCTCGCGGTTTTTGACGAGGTTTTGGGCTGGAAAACCTTGCTGGCATCTGGCAACCCTGAACACAGTTTATACAGTGAACAAAACACTTCAATGAATCGATTGACAGCCCTAGAATAAATACATTTTAAACTATCTTTTCAATGCTATTTTCATGATTTCTAAAACCTTTAAAATGGAAAATAATTGCAATATTGTAGAAAAGAGAACATAGAAATGTATTATGTGGGCCATTTGCCCTTTTTTAGGGTTGAACTGGTTCTTTGTAAGAGCATTTCTGTCTTTATATTGTGGAATATTTTGCAAATTTTTAATAAAACTTTATCATTACATATTTTCTTTTCTTAGAATCAATGACCTGAATCTGGACTGGAACATAATAATATAAATAGTCAAATTAGAGTACTTAAATATCTATATTTTTGATAGTCTGACTGAATGTGTTTATTAAAAACACAAGTATAACTCTTTGTGATGCCAAGAGAATGTGAATTCGGTAAAATGAACCGTGTTCAGGACCTACATATGACTTATTTGTGAATGTTTTAAAAGATGTATTAGGTGGTAATTACACTTATAGGGATGTAAATATTTGACTCGACAGGAACTTTTTTCAATTATGATGCTTCATAGTTTCAGAGAGGCATTGAAAACTGATTTAAGTCCTGGAGAAGTCCTGATATTAATACATCTAATGAAGTGATGCAGTAATGTCTACAGTATGTGTAAGGTTCAAGGTTTAAGCTTTTGCTCTTTTTAAGTGTCATTTAAAAATCCTTATCCAGTAATCACAAACAACTGCAAAAGTCCTGGAAATTGTCTTTACGTATTGCAGCAATGCCATATGAGTCAGAAATGACCTTTTCCCATTAAGTGACAAATGTAGCTCCATAGATAGGATTTTCAGGGTATTATTTGCCTTTATGGATTGTCTAACCATTTAAATATGTGCTGTTTGTCATCTTTAATGGTGAATATGTCAGTTTTATCAATTAATTTACATACACCATCTGAAACTCTACTTATGTCATATTGTGTATAACTAGGCCTAATAAAGAATATGAAGAAATATGTCAGATATTATAAAAAATAGAGCAATTCATTATGGGGGAATTTTTGGCACCAACATTTTGAATTTGGGGACATTTTTTGTCACTTTTGGATAATTTCACTACTTTAAAAGAGTCTGCAAAGGAAATAAACTGGGATCTTTTCAAGGCTTTACAACTGAAAAACTAAACTCTAATCTGTTACCTATTTGCACAAATAAAGGTTCTGCTCGAGTTTTACACGTTAATGCATTTTATACCTCTACTTATGATGCTGTATTTGCATATTTGTTGTGTGTTATGACTGACTCTGTGTGCGGCCCCAGCCGGTGATGTAACGGGTTGTTGTTAGACAGAACCTGTCCAGAAGAGGGCAGTGATGCCAATTGCACGTATGAGTTCAGTCAGGGCTGGACTGGTAATCTGGCATACTGGGCATTTTCCCGGTGGGCTGACGCACCGACCAGGGGCAGACTGGCCATCGGGAGAACCCAGCGGGCCGGTGGGTCGGCCGCGAAACGGGCAGAATGGGCCGCCATAAGCTAAAATGAGCCACGGCGTTATGCAGAACGGACCACAAAACAGCGACGCGATACGCATAAAAGGACAGCGACAGCTTGTTTTGGGCCAGTTGCCATGTAAAATCCAGGGCTGATTTCTCTTCCCAGTCCAGCCCTGAGTTCAGAGACACATCGGATGACAGACGGAGGAGAGCGATGTCATAACTAAAAAACACAACGAGCATCAGTCTTCAAGGTGATCAAAAGAACACTTGATGTCAATAGAGGAGATCATTCAGTTTGCTGAACAAACTGTTTTTTTAAAGATGAAAATTCAGTCTGCTCACTAATAATTGCTGTTTTATAAGAGAAGATGACATTCTAGTCAAAATGAAACCTCTCACGGTCTCTCTCTTGAAATATGTGCATGTACGTGTGTCTATTATTGGATGTTTGTAGTTGTGTATCCGTGTATGTGTGAGTGTGTATAGTAGAGTTCATTGATACTGATGAATGAAAACAATCAAATAAGAGCCACAGGATTGTAACCCATCATGCATGATTGATGAACTGACATTTATTGATTTATGGGCAGCGGCCTGACACTTGTGTGTGTGTGTTTGTCTTTTTGGTTAATTTATAATTTAAATAGTATTTACATTGTCAAGCCGGTTCTCGCTTCCTCCTTCCCGGGTTTCGGCACCAGTGGATTAATATCAATGGGGTTAATTAATTAATCTGTAGGCCAAAAATGACATAACGGAGGTATAAAAGTAATCCATAAGACTCCAGTGGTTTAATCCATGTCTTCTGAAGCAATATGATAGGTGTGGATGAGAAATGATCAATATTTAAGTCGTTTTTTATCTGTAAATCTACACTTTCACTTTCACATTCAGACACCTGCTGGTCAAAGGTGGAGATTGATAATAAAAAGAACTTAAATATTGATCTGTTTCTCACTCACTCCTATCATAGCACTCATGAAGACATGGAATAAACCACTGGATTACGTTAATGTCTCCGTTATGTCATTTTCGGACCTTCTAAGTTCTGGTCACCATTCACATGCATGATTTGACCAACAGAGCTGAAATATTCTTCTAAAAATCTCAATTTGTGTTCTCATGGAAGTAAGAAAGTTATACACATCTGGGTTGGCATGAGGACAAGAATATGATGAGAGAATTATATTTTGTGTGTACTGTCCCTTTAAATTTTGTTTTGAAAGGGGTTAGAGAAACAACAAAACCACACAACTACTAGTTTTCAAGATTAAAACTTTGTCATACATTAATATATGGGGCTCTAGACCCTTTGAAGTAAAACATTGCCATCCAATAATTCTCTTATTCTTTGTCCATTTTTTCATTTGAATATCTTATCTCGAAGATACACTTGTATTCAAATACTTTTCATATTTTGCTTTGTTTTTGTAACAAAGGTTATGTAGATTATTTTTTATTTTTTATTTATTTATGTTCTGCAGGTGTTAATATCACCTTCATGATATCTCAGATGTGTTTGACTTTCTTTAGCAGAACACATTTGAAGAAAAATAGAAAAATATCTCAGCTCAGCAGGTCCTTAAAATGCAATCGGATGGAGATTTACATTTCCCAGCATGCTTTGCTTGGGTCTGGTTTGGATGAGCAAATATTGAACTTAAGTGTTATTTTATGCATGCTTGAGCTGAGACGAGAACAGGATGAGATTTGTTAATGTTTCACATTTTATTATATTGATATTTTAAAATAATTTCTGTTAGGCTGGAATTTTGGGGGTTACCATTGTAGTGAAGATTAAAGTGTTTAGGTTGAGTATAGACTTTTACTTTCAAGTGATCGTTGTATAAGGACTGCTTAACTCCATAAGCAGTTGCTATCAAATTAACAGTGCAAACATTTGACTCTCCTTACACTTGCTCGCCTGGCATGTAGCAATGAGTAATAAAATAAATGACGTTTACATAAGAGGAGGTCTGGGTATCTCAGCGAGTATTGAAAAATAGCCCAAAAGTTGGGACATATTAAACGAACCTCCAGAGATTTCAACAAATCTGATCAAAGTAAAGAGTGCCACAAAGAACGGAAAAAGAACTACAAACATACAGCAAACAAGGCTCAAACAAAAACACAATATGAAAGCTCAGACAGTGATTACTTGTAAACATGTCATATGTGTAATGACAAGTGGAGTCCAGTGAGCTAGAGCAACCACAAGAGGTCCCTCTTGGAGACGGTTTCTCTACAAATGATTCAGACAGGAGGTAAGGACAAAAGCTGTAGCCTGAGTGAAGTATTCCATGTTTCAAAAGTTGAAAAACTGTCAGTTTTCAAAAGGATGAGTGCTATATCACAAAAGAAGGAAGTTTGTACTGTGTGAACTGTAGAAAGTCTGAGCAGAAATATCAAGAGGAAAGTGCAAATGTGCATAAAGAAAACAAAGAGAACGTCTGGCACAGGCGTTATGGACTCATAGGGATCCATCCATCCATCTTCAACCGCTTATCCGAAGTCGGGTCGCGGGGGCAGCCACTTCAGCAGGGGGCCCCAAACTTCCAAATCCCGAGCCACATTAACCAGCTCTGACTGGGGGACTCCGAGGCGTTCCCAGGCCAGTGTGGAGATGTAATCTCTCCAGCTAATCCTGGGTCTTCCCCGAGGCCTCCTCCCAGCTGGACGTGCCTGAAACACCTCCCTAGGGAGGCGCCCAGGGGGCATCCTTACCAGATGCCCAAACCACCTCAACTGACTCCTTTCGACGCAAAGGAGCAGCGGCTCTACTCCGAGCTCCTCACGGATGACTGAGCCCCTCACCCTATCTCTAAGGGAGAAGCCCGCCACCCTTCTGAGGAAGCCCATTTCGGCTGCTTGAACTCGTAGGGATGCAAAATCTACAAAGATTAAAAAGGACAAACGAGTGTTTAGTGCATGGCTTTTATTCTGATGTGACAAAAGACATAGACTTTGGTGAATCACGTGCTAAAGGAAAGCATCGTCGTAGTAAGTTTACGACTACTGATCACAAATGATCACTTGAACCGCTTGATTTAGTGCACAGTGATGTGTGTGGAGAGATGAATGCAAAATGCAGCTGAATATTTTTTAAGCTTAGAGGTTACCAAAGCACTTTACACTGTGTCCCATTCATACTCACACACCAATGATGGCAGAGCTGCATGTAAGGTGCTAGCCTGCCATTGGGAGCAACTTGGGGTTCAGTGTCTTGCCCAAGGACACTTCAGCATGTGGAGTCATGTGGGACGGGAATCAAACCGCCAACCCTGCGACTAGTGGCCGACCCGCTCTAGCACCGGAGCCACAGCCGCCTCTAGGCTCTGGAACAGAAGCAAAAGGATACAGACTCAGTCAAGAGTGTTTTACAGCAGAGATGTGATCCTCAATGAGAATGCACGTTTAGTTGCACAAGGTTTTTCTCAAATATTTGGATCTGACTATGATGACACATTTAGTCCCGTTGTTAGATTTGAGAACAATTGTTGCGTTTGCTGCACAGCATGATTTAAAGCTGCATCAGATGGATGTTCAAACAGCTTTTCTGAATGGAGAACTATAGGAAGAAGTGTACATGCAACAACCAGAAGGGTTTGTTGTCAAAGGAAAAGAACATCTTGTGTGTAAACTGAAACGCAGCATTTATAGATTGAAGCAATCATCAAGGTGCTGGATCATTGTGTTGGATGAGCATTTAAAGAAAATGGGATGTGCACAAACTACAGGCGATCTGTGTATTTATACTGCAGCAGAGGGTGAGACATTCTTCATTGCAGTGTATGTTGATGACATCATTCTTGCTGGCGACAGTAATGAGCGAATAAGTGAAATGAAAAGGAGTTTGGCAAGTCAATTTGAAGTCAGATACATTGGTGAGCTGAAACACTTTCTGGGAGTGAAAGTTGTTCAAAACAAAAAACCAGGAGAAATCTGGATAGATCAGACAACTTACACAAAGAATGTGTTGAACAAGTTTGGCATCGAGTGAGGAGGAATGTTGGAATAAAAACAGTGTGATTTATGTTTACGTTTCTATGACTGAAACTTTTATAGTAGCCACTAGAGGGCGCTCATGTCCTAAGAGTTCTTCTTCTACGATTCTCTCTCTGTAGAAAGCTGTGTAGAACATATGGAGACACAAACATGCAAAATAAATAAAGGAATAAATGTCTTGATAAAACAAATATAATTCGTTTTTACATTTATTCCTGACTTTTTTCCTTTATTATTTTCTTGATTATTTATTTTTTTACTTTATTTGTATTATTTTTATCTTTTATTTATTTATTCATTTATTTATTTTGCATTGTTTTTATTTTTTTATTTATGTGTTCATTTATTTTTTATATGTATTTATTCCCACATATATTTATTTCCATATTTATATATTCCCATATATATTTATTTATTTATACATGTATTTATTTTTACTTTTCTGTGTGCAACATGTAAATGAGGGAGGCGGTCCTTGCGTAGCTCCAGTGCATCATTGGTCGAGAGCTCAATAGTATTTATCAGAAGCAGATGGACGTCCCACCTCAGCACGCTCTGACTCGCACAGATTTAGAATATGCAGAGAAACGTTTTGCAGAGAGTTTAA